>NW_005879016.1:0-7266 GCF_000147115.1 Myotis lucifugus | reverse complement strand
CCTAAAGACAACCAATCAGGCAACTAGGCTTTCAGTTATAACCAATCAATAATTTCCTCACTTTATTTCCACCTTTTCTCTCCCTGAGTACCTGTGAGTTGAAGCACTCCCAGTTACTTCCAGTTTGGTACTGCCTGATTCAATTTGGTTTTCGCTAAAAAAAATACATTTTTAATGTGCCTCAGTTTCCCTTATAGTAGTACACACTCATAAAATCCTGTTGGTATGGCTTGCAAATCATATTTTGAATCTGTAGGGGAGAAAATAATTTTTCCTTCTACCCTTCTGAGTTCTTGGCTTAGACCCCTGTAATAAAAGATTAAAAAGAGACAAACAGAGTATATTAACATGTACACTTCATGTATACATGGCAGAAACCCAGGAAAAATGAGTAAGTTCACAGATGGCCTAATCCACCACCTTAAATACCAACTTCAGCCAGAAGACAAAAGAAAAAAATTAAAGGAGAAGGGAGGCAAATTACCCTGAAGTTACCAGGGAAAACAGTAAGCAAGGTATGGTTGTTTAAGTGGGTGCCCTCTCTATTGGCAAGAGTTTCTTGTGATTTATAATTAACACCCTTATAACTAGAGATTTCCTTTGTAAATGTAAACTTCCCTTACAAGGATAACTTCTACTCTGTTTCCAGAGCTTCTCCTGTGTCTGCTGTTTTCTCAAAAAGAATCAACTGAAAATAGTCTGTATGCCAAAGAGGCATATTTGGGGCAGCATGTGCTGCTACCCTTTTGACCTGTGCCCTCCTCTCCATGCCCTTTGCCACTGTCATCTCTGAACTGGACCACTCAAGTGGACTCTAGAGAGCTTCTGCCGACGCCACTCCTGCTCCTCCCAGCACACTCCTCTTCGCTCCCAGATCAGCAGTCAGCTCACATCACTCTCCTGCTTAAACCATTATTGGCTTCCCAGGACACCTGGAATAATCTCCCAACTCTGTGCCTGCCTTCCAAGGCTCTTTGTCATCTACTCTGCTTACCTCTCCGGGGGACTTCCCTTCTGACCTCCCCAGCCTCACCTCTAACCTCTTTTCCCATCACCTGTATGTCCCAGTTACCATAGTCTCAGGCAGTTCTCAAAATGTACCACATTCTTTCTCTTTCTGGTCCTTTGACCTGCTACTAAAGCTGCTTAGAATTTGCTTCCTTGTCCCATGTCTGGGTCCTCCCCTCCCACCAGTCTCAATTTAAATAGCCTGCCTCACAAACACATTCCTTAGCTTAGCTAAGGTTACTCCCCATTTATAATTATCACAGTATTCTGGGTTTTTTTCCTTAAAAGCGAACTCACAGGTTGTAAAGAGTTGATTTATGTAAATAGCATAATATAATGCAGAGGGGCAGGGCAAAAGTAGGTTTATAGTTGTTCATATGGAAAAAATATATAATATAAGAATAAATTCTGTTTCTCATACTCACAACTGTAAAGATACCCTTGCCTACCCCTTTAGTTCAGAGCCAGGTTCTCTGGATCCAAATTCTGGCTCTACTACTTACAAGCTATGTGGCCTGGGAAAAGTTACTTAACCTCTCTGTGCCTTTATTTCCTTACCTCTAAAATATAAAAACTGCCCTAACCGGTTTGGCTCAGTGGATAGAGCATCAGCCTGTGGACTCAAGGGTCCCAGGTTCGATTCTGGTCAAGAGCATGTACCTTGGTTGCGGGCACATCCCCAGTGGGAAGTGTGCAGGAGGCAGCTGATCGATGTTTCTCTCTCATCGATGTTTCTAACTCTCTATCCTTCTCCCTTCCTCTCTGTAAAAAACCAATAAAATATATTTAAAAAATAAATAAAATAAAATAAAATATAAAAACTGATAGTACCTGCCTCCCAGATTTGTTAGAGGATTAAATAAGTCAATATATATGAAGCACATCCAATGGAGATGATCTATAAGAACATTATGTTTATTTGTTAAATAAATATAAACAGAAAATATGAAGATGGAAGGAATCTTGTCTTTCTTTATTCAGCACTGTCTCCCCAGGGCATACCCTCATGTCTAGCACAAAGTAGACACTCAATAAATATCATTAAATACATACATGAACAAAAGAATGCCTAAATGAATGGCTTTTGTCCTTGAAGTATTTGTGGTGGAGCCCAACAGGATGAAAACTTGAATGTGTAAACCAATCACCTAATGCTCTTGTTAAAATGGACTCTGACTCAGTAGGTCTGGGGTGAAGCCTGAGAGCCCGCATTTCTAAAAAGTGCCAGGTGTTGCTGATGCTGCCGGTCCACACTTGGAATATCAAGGCTCTCATCTAGCTGATGGTTGGCTGACCGAGGTCTAGAAATCAGCTCCTGAAAACTGACTGCGGGAAAGGGCCTTCCTATGCAATACATCTATACCTTACAGATAGTCACTTCCTCATATGGCTATTCCAGAGCTAGAACTTCCTAGAAGTATTGATGGGGTCTCAATGGACACTGCCCATGATCTCACTCAGGTGTGGTGTCACCTGAGTCAATAACCATCCTTCCTTTACTTCTGACCACCTGGGAAAGTCTGGAAAAGGTCTCCTGTATTTTCCTCTTTATCATCGCTGGGCCGTCTATATATTTCATCTGAAAAGGATCTTTTCTCTTTAGGGCTCTCTTTGGGGCCTTAAAAGGTGTAGTAAATGTGTTCCCTTTACACCAGTATTTTCAGTAATTAATTCCAGATACCGGTCTTGTATTATTTAACTCTTAAATGCTTTCAGATTTCAAATATGCTTTGTATCAGCATGTACAAACTATGTATGTTGGCACTGACATTTTAAGAACAAGAAGGTTAAAGTTTCAAAAGCAACACCCTGATTTCTTGGACATGATGGAGGTGTGATTTTTTTTCTGGGGCAGGGGCTATGTGTGGCTGGAATTACTCAGAATCGCTCACAGTTGCCTCTCTAGGATTGCTTGGCTTTAAATTACTGCCATTGCCTCTACAGCAGTGCATGCTCCTGAGAGACAATCCTGCCCCCTTCCCAGCTCCCAACTAAAGTAACCCCGGGGGCACTTCTGAAAGTAAGCGTAATCTCCACGCCAGGAGACACTTCAGAGCACAACACCCGAAGTCTGAAACCCGTTGTATGTCTTCTTTAAACAATGTCACTCTGCAATGCCTAATTATCTGCTTCCAAAAGCGTTTGGTTAGCACACAGCACATCTCAGTAATGGAAATGGACTCTAGTCTCCTACAGTCAGTTCATAAAAGCAACGGAGTCGTTTTAATATTGTCGATTCTCTCTCGGCAGTACAGTCGTGTAATGTAGCAGAACTGTCTGATGGCCAAGGTAATGATCGGGAGGGATATAACAGAGAGAGACATCTCCTGGCTGATATCGCAGAATTAGCTCATTTATTCAGCTGGAAGAGTTTGGCTTGAGGGCCTCCTGGTACTTGTTTCACGTTCCAGGGTCCCCTCCACAGCACCACTGCACTTGGGATTGTGTAGGATCATGGGGTAAATGTCCAAATCCTCTGTACCTGCTCCCTGGAACCCTGACGCCATATGTCACTCCAGTGAAATCTTGTGCTCTCTCCCACAGACACGCACAGCCTTCATTTTGGAGTGCCAACTATTTTGCTACTTGAGGGTGCTAACTATAACTAAGATAAAAATGAAGCTGTTAGAATTTCCTAGCTTGGAGATTCTTCACAGCCGAAACCCAGTGTCCAGCTAAACTGAACAAGATGATGGGTTTTCCATTCTCAAGTTCTATAGCCCCACCATGCACTTCTTAGAGGGTGCAAACTCCACAACGTAGTATAGCATCTACCTCTCAGTAATGTCCCATAGTCCTTGTTTTAGCCCAAATGAAATTCCCTTTGGAACATTATTATTCACGTTTGTTCTTATTGTTATAAGTTAATTACTCATAATTACCTATCAGTAATCATTTCCCCAGAGAACTGGCCTTTTCTTGTTTCTATTCCTCCAGCCTAGACTTGAAGGAGACCAGCAAGGACAGGACTGCACTGAAGCTCAATTTGTCCTGCCCCATATGATTAGGCATAAAGGGAGGAACAGTGGTGCCCTCCCCTCCACTCCCGAATCTCAGGAGCAAGCTTTAACAGTTCCACAGGCAGACTCAGGAAGTCCACACTTCTCTGCAGCAACAATCAGATCGCCCTCTGAGAGGGAAATCAGGTTATTTTTTTCTTCAACCAATATTTTTAAATGGAGGTCACTGATCTTGCAGAGAGAATGAGGACACAGCATACTCAGAAAGCCGCAGCCACAGCATCCAGTACATTTGCAGCATCCACCTGACATTGGTTGATAAAGATCCCAGACTTTCTGCAAAAGAATGAGCAAATATTCGGACCCAATCTTTAATATTAAAGTTTCTTGGAAGCAAGAGGCAGACATCCTCCTTCGGAAGGTATGGGGTACAGAGAAGGTTCTAGACAGTGTGTGAACTATCCGTTAAGGAGCAGCATCAGTTTCTTACCTTTATATACAAGGATGGGTCTCAAACTGTGCATTGTTTGCATGATGAGGCGTGTGCTCCTTCATGACCCATGTATCTGGCATCCTGATATAAGATGTCACTGCCTGGCATCGTGATATAAGATTATGCTTACTTTCAAAAGTCCTGACCTTGGGATTGGAAGACTAGACAACAGTAAGCAGCCCCACTATGAACATCTGTCCTACTCTCCAAATCCTGGAAGTGCTCTCTAGCACACCTGGTGTGAGGCTCACACATGGCAATAGCAGATCTCCCTCCTCCCAAGGCTTACCAGGCAACCTTGGCCTACAGCACAGGGTTCTCTTGGTAAATATAAAGGGCTTTAAAACATTAGTAGTGATTGGCATTGTTGTATTAAGTCTACGGTTTGGAGCTGTAACTATACAACTGCAACTTCTCCAAGTCCAAGTATGATGACTACAACGTGGACAAAAGGAAATCTTTCTCCAAGAAATCTTAATCCTCTTTCTCCTAAAATTGTGATTTTTAATGGGACATGATTTTGCCCCCAGCAAATGTTTAGCAACATCTGGAGATATTTTTGGTGTCCCAACTGGGGATAGCAGGGATGCTACAGGCATCTAGTAGGTAGAGGCCAGGCATGCTGCTAACATCCTTCAGTTCATGGGATGGTCCCCAAAACAGAGAATTAGCCTCCCCCAAATATCAGTAGTGCTGAGGCTGAGAAATCCTATCCGATGGGATTATGGCAAGGAAAGAGAAGGATCTTACCTCTTTCTCTACCTGAAACCTCATTATCATCTTTCTGGGTTAAAGTGGGACAGGATATAGCAACAGAGTCCTGACCTTGGGATTGGAAGACCGGGTATTCACCATGGCCACTTTGAAACTATATGACCTCTGACACATCAAAATTACCAGGTCCTAATGTCAAGTATTCCTTTGTCAAATATATCCTAGGTTGGCATTCATAAACATGTTTACCAACATGTTGTCACTTCAGTAATATCATAATGCATCTTCCTTGTATGTCAGTCAAAGGGGTGTTGATAATGATTATGCTGGTACAAAAGGTATAATCTGAACTGTCCAGGCCAAAATGGGGCATATGGCCATCTACCAGTAAGAAGAAGGCAGCAGAAATGAGCAAATGAAAACAGTGTTTTCTTTTATTTTTATTATTCTAAATTCTTTTTAAAAAATTTCTTTATTGATTAAGGTATTACATATGTGTCCTTTCCCCCCATTGCTCCCCACCCCCACTCAAAAACAGTGTTCTCTTGTGTTTATCTGGTATTCCGTCCATTTCGGGAGCCTCACCCAGTCATTACCGTGTCTTGTCATTACATCCACTCCTTTATATAGAGAGGATTCTTATCTCCAACTGGAGACAAGCAAATAGAATCAGAATGTGCTGTGGTCTCCTGATTTGTAGCCCAGTGTCCCACCCTTCACAGTAGTGCCCACCTTCCCCAGCAGCATGGCGATATGAAGCAAGGAGTCGGGACCCCATGGTGGCAGGTTTGTGGGTCCTTGCCTATTTCTGTAAGGGGTTTGACCAGCCTGGTATGTGCTTTAAGTATCAGCTGCCTAGGAGAGCCTGTGACACCAACTTAATACTAACCAGGAGAGAAGCTGGTTAGCATTAAGCACCCAGAGGGTCCTGGATGGACAGATAGCCATCTTTTCCTCATTAATGCTCCACTTCCTATAGCATCACTAGACAGAAAACCACATTCATCTTTATGGGCAGTTTAGGGAGAATAAAGGGAGAAAGACACGCATGGGTAATAAAGAACATCCTCACACAGAAAACTGTCAAGTGTGGTCACCTGATTTAGATCTGGTTTCCTAACCTCACTTTCTGTTTGTTGCGGAGCCTGATCTCCTGGACCCCGATCTAGAAGTCATGGATTAGCTTTTCCCTCTGCACTTCCAGGTGACCAGAACTGATTATTCTCTTGACATGATCTCCGGACACAGGCGTCTTAGTGCTGGACCATACTCTCACTTCACTGATTACATACAATGACCTCGGCCCTTTGTCCTCATGTAGGGTTGCCAGACAAAATATAGGATACCCAGTTAACTGTGAGTTTCAGATATGTAACAAATAACACTGCAGCATAAGTATGTCCAAAATATTGCATGGGGTATACTTATACTAAAATGTTATTAACAGCTACTGTCCTCTGGTTGGGTGTCATTTAATAATTGCTATAGGCAGAGAACCACGGATCTATTTAAATTGGAGACCCTGAACCATCCAGAGCCATTAAAACGTGGTAGGTTGTTTGATAAAAATGAGGACCGCAGCTGGTCATCACGGGTGTGAAGTGGGGAATTTCTACTTGCCACTTGAAGATTTTATCCACGTGTTATTGAACTGACCTGAGGCTCAGGATTTCACATAACAGAAAAGAAAAAAAATTGAGTTTAATGAAGAGTTAGGATTTGCTGACTTGATGACCAGTGGCCGCTTCCAAGGGTTGCCAGAAAGTTTGAAAAGAAATAAGAACAATAGCCCAGCTGGTGTGGCTCAGTTGCTGAGCATGGAGCTTTGAACCAGGAGGTCAAGGTTCGATTCCTGGTCGAGGCACATGCCCAGGTGCAGGCTCAATCCGGGTGGGGGCCGTGCAGGAGGCAGCCGATTAATGATTCTCTCTCATAATTGATGCTTCTATCTCTCTCTCCCTCTCCCTTCCTCTCTGAAATCAATAAAAATATAATTTGTTTAAAAAGGAAAAAGAAATAAGAAGAATACAGTGCTGGCTCCAGCTTGGGTGAAAACAATGTATTGAACAGAGAATCCATTGCTGATGTACT
>NW_005879015.1:0-7267 GCF_000147115.1 Myotis lucifugus | reverse complement strand
GCCGTTTCAACCTGACCGGGGTTGTCCCTACCACCCCTTGTGCCGTTTCGACCTGACCAAGGTCGTCCCTACCTCACGGGGGCCGTTTCAACCTCACCGGGGTCGTCCCTACCACACCGGGGCCGTTTCGACCTGACTGGGGTCGTCCCTACCTCACGGGGGCTGTTTCAACCTCACCGGGGTCGTCCCTACCACACCGGGGCTGTTTCAACCTGACTGGGGTTGTCCCTACCACACCGGGGCCGTAACGACCTGACTGGGGTCGTCCCTACCTCACGGGGGCTGTTTCAACCTCACCGGGGTCATCCCTACCACACCGGGGCCGTTTCGACCTGACCAGGGTCGTCCCTACCTCACGGGGGCCGTTTCAACCTCACCACGGTCGTCCCTACCTCACGGGGGCCGTTTCAACCTGACCGGGGTTGTCCCTACCACACCGGGGCCGTTTCGACCTGACCAGAGTCGTCCCTACCTCACGGGGGCCGTTTCAACCTCTCCGGGGTCGTCCCTACCTCACGGGGGGCCGTTTCAACCTCACCGGGGTTGTCCCTACCACACCGGGGCTGTTTCAACCTGACCGGGGTTGTCCCTACCACACGGGGGCCGTTTCAACCTCACCGGGGTCGTCCCTACCTCACGGGCCGTTCCAACCTCACCGGGGTTGTCCCTACCACACCGGGGCCGATTCAACCTGACCGGGGTTGTCCCTACCACACCGGGGCCGATTCAACCTGACCGGGGTTGTCCCTACCACACCGGGGCCGTTTCGACCTCACCGGGGTCGTCCCTACCTCACGGGGGCCGTTTCAACCTGACCGGGGTTGTCCCTACCACACCGGGGCCGTTTCGACCTGACTGGGGTCGTCCCTACCACACCGGGACCGTTTCAACCTCACCGGGGCCATCCCGACCTCACCGGGGCCATCCCAGCCTTACCGGGGAAACAGGAAGTTTGGCCCTCTGTCCCCTGCCGGCGGCTCCCCACCAGACAAAATCTCCAGGCGTTCCTGGTGGTTGAACATCCAGCACTCCTGCCCTCCACCAAGTGCGCAGACTGCCTGTCTGCTGTCCCCCAGCGCCCCACAAGAGACTGGGACCAGTGGGCATGTTTGTGTGCTTGCTGGTACAGCAGTTCCACAGTGCCGGCCGAGTCAGGCCCAGCCCTGGCCGGCCCCGGACCCGACTCTGCCCCCTGATTGCGTCCCTCCCAGATGCAAGGAGCTGAAATCTGCAGCCTGCTGGGATGGGCTCTGTACTTGGTGCCTCTGCACATCCTACTCAGTCTCAATGCGCTTCTTTCTATGCGAGGAGTTGAAATCTGCAGTTTGTTGGGTTGGGCTCTGTACTTGGTGTCACATCCTACTCAGTCTCAATGTTCTTTCTCTCCTTCCAGTTATAGAGCTTCCACTGGGCCAACTTTCCCATGGTTCTGTATGATAGGTGTTTGTCTGATATTTGGTAGTTTCGATGTTGTTGTGTGAGGTAGCACGCACAGGTCTCTTCCTTATGCCGCCATCCTGGTCCTCCTGGGTCTGCTTCTTGAGTGTGTCTCCCATGGCTGTGAGCAGTTGAAGTCTGCAATTTGTTGGGATAGGCTGCAAAAGCGCAGGTGGGTCTTTTTGTGCACCTGGCACAGCTTGGATGGGGATGTAAATTGATTAGGGCTGAGACTCATGGAGTCGCCATAGCGGAGCAAATAGCACTGGCTGAGTCTCCGCGGCCCCTTGAATCTCTGCCAGGGCTTTGTGTCCCCCAGTGCCGGCGAGCAGCTGTGCAACAGAGTCTCCCTCGCTTTCTGATGGCTGCAAGGCCGTGCTGCCTCTCCCCGTAGGGTCTGGTGCCTCATGATCCCGCCTGAACCAACTCAGTGGATTTGAAAATTTGCAGAAGCAAAGGCGTTTCTACTTGTGAGTCTGGCACAGCCCAGATGGGAATGTAAATTGCGTAGGGCGGGGTCACAGGGAGTCGCCGTGTGGAGACTCAGCGGCCCCTTGCCTATCCAGGACTCCAGGACTTTGCGTCCCCCAGTGCCGGCGAGCAGCCGAGCGCCAGAGCCTCCCTCGCTTTCTGACCCGCTGGAAGGCCGTGCCGTCTCTCGCCTTGGGGCCTGGGGCCTCAGAGACCCGCCCGAACCAGCTCAGTGGATTTGAGAGTTTGTAAAAGCACAGTCATTCCCTCTTGTGCCTCTGGCACAGCCCTGAGGGTAGGGCGGGGTCACAGGGAGTCGCCAGCGTGGAGGAAATAGCGATGGCGGCGTCTCCGCGCCCCTCGCCTCCCCGGGACACCAGGACTTCTTGTCCCTCAGTTCCGGCGAGCAGCCGCGTGTCAGAGCTTCCCTCGCTCTCCGACCACTGCAAGGCCATGGCCGCCTCTCCCTGTGGGATCTGGGGCCTCAGAGACCCGCCCCGAGCAAGCCCAGAGGATTCGAGGGTTCGTAAAAAACCGAGAATCCATTTGCAGCCCGCGTGGCGTGTGACTGCGTACCTCTGGTTTTGGTGCCTCCGTAGCTCCCACTCAGTCTCACTGCGCTTCTTTCTTTTCCTCCAGTTGTAGATCTCCCACTGGGCCAACTTCCCCATGGTTCTGAGTGGCGGTTGTTTACTTCATAGTTGATAGTTTCAGTGATGCTGTGAGAGAGCAGCACACACAGGTCCGCTCCCTACGCCGCCATCTTGGTTCTCTCTAGACTGATCTTAAAGGCCTTTTATCTTTATCTCTATGATTCTGTCTTTCCAAAGATAAAATATATTCTAGCAAACTGTCATTTTAGCTTGTACTTTGGGTAGATCATGAGTCAGATATAATTGCTTCTTGTAAGAATAGATTTTTATTGATTTCAGAGAGGAAGGGAGAGGGAGAGAGAGATAGAAACATCAATGATGAGAGAGAATCATTGATCGGCTGCCTCCTTCATGCCCCCCACTGGGGATTGAACCCACAACCTGGGCATGTGCCCCTAACTGGAATTGAACCCGGAACCCTTCAGGTCTGCAGGTTGACGCTCTAGCCAGTGGTTCTCAACCTGTGGGTTGCCACCCCTTTGGGGGTCGAATGACCCTTTCACAGGGGTCGCCTAAGACCATCGGAAAACACATATATAATTACATATTGTTTTTGTGATTAATCACTATGCTTTAATTATGTTCAATTTGTAACAATGAAAATACATCCTGCATATCAGATATTTACATTACGATTCATAACAGTAGCAAAATTACAGTTATGAAGTAGCAACGAAAATAATTTTATGGTTGGGGGTCACCACAACATGAGGGAACTGTATTAAAGGGTCGTGGCATTAGGAAGGTTGAGAACCACTGCACTAAGCCAAACTGGCTAGGGCAAATATCATTGTTTTGGAATATAGCCAGCTTTAACTCAACTTTAACTCAGTCTTCTCACTGAATGTAGCAGGAAAAAAATGTTAAAATCGTGTTTTTTTTTATTCTCACTTCATAGCATTGACGTCTCTTTAAATATAGTGACTTATTCGTAGAAGGCCTTAGGGAATTAAGTTTTATGCTTTAATTTTAGGCAGCTTTGGTTTTAATTCTTTAATCTTTCATAATGTCCTGTTTCTCTTCATAGTTCGTTTTGATAAAGGGTTAGAGGTATGACTACAGAACAGAACATAGTATATATTTGACACTTGTATGTGATATTTTAATATAGTTGTAATTCAGTGTTGAAAGAGAGATCTTTGGGTACTGTGGTTTAGTGGCTGCTAGATGGGAAATCAAAAGTAATTTCCACTCATGACAAGGTGGTTCTTTAGAGTTAATATTGGAAGACAGACTGTTTTATATATAGTGCCCGGTGTAGGCTTTCCCAACTATCATGTGGCATAGCTAAAACTTGCCCATGTACCCTAAGAGAAAGCATTTTTTTAAAAAAAATTCTGTTTTCTGGCCAATGTTTGTCTCTACCACTTTATACCTACTTGTTATCTTCTGTTTAACCCAGGAAACTGTATTTGCCACCACCCACTCTACACATCCCTAATTAGCAATTCCATAATGCTTGAATACAATAAATAGCTAACTATGATCTGGCACTTAAAAATTTTTTGAGGATATATATGTGAATATTTATTTGTAGGAGAGTGAGAATTGGGGATAATACATGATAAATCAATAGACTTATTAGTACTTTGCACTTCTGAAGGAAACTTTTTAGTAAAAATCTTGCTGATACGTTGGAGTGGAGTAATGTGATATGTATTTCTTACCTCTGACCACATTGTGCCTAATAACATACACTGGACCACTGATGGAAATCTTACCAACAGTAATAATGCATTATCTTGAATTGAGATTAGCTCTTTTTAGAAGCACCATTTCAGATAAGAAAGGATGGTTATGAAAGATGTGACAGGAAAATATGACAGGCAACCCTAATGCTTTGAAAATTTCCAATATGTATTAATTGAGTTTGTTACCATGGGTTAGTTAAATAATAGTAGCTCCTGAACAATATGGTTCAAATTTTAGTTACCACAGTATATTTACCGTGAGTAACTACATAAAGTACAAACGTTTCTGATAGCTCTTCAGTCAACAGATAACTATGCAAATAATAGATGTGTATCATGGTCAGCGACCAATCATGTCACTTCTTTGAAGTCTGTCAGTGAC
Organism: Myotis lucifugus; assembly: GCF_000147115.1. NCBI lineage: Eukaryota > Metazoa > Chordata > Mammalia > Chiroptera > Vespertilionidae > Myotis > Myotis lucifugus. The sequence goes on along the minus strand of NW_005879015.1, from coordinate 2,633 downwards.
TGATTATTGGACGTCTGTTAACTCATAATGCACAAGACAGGCAAGTGTATAGTTGTGCTGCTTCCCAGTGATAAACATTGATGACTTTTACAAAAATGGAAAACCAGAAGTGGGAATTGGCTAACAAAGATAAAAGTGAAGCAAAGAAAGGAACATGATAATGCTGAGAGTAAAAGTCAAACATAAATGGATTGTAGAAGAAATAGCTGACTGTGGTAATGTTGACACTGCCACTGCTTAAGAGATTTTAAATAGGCAGCAAGAGGAACTTAGTGAAGGCAAACTTGTCAACATAAATGAGTCAAGTGTTTGCGACCAAAAGGATGAGGATGTCCAGAGAAATGATATAGGCAAAAAAGTCAAATTAAAGGAACTCTTAAAGATATTTTAGGACACAAAGTGCAAAGAATAAAATGCTGAAAGCCGATCCAAACTTAGAATGGAGTATGACAATTTTGCCAAGGCATAGAAAAGATGCTCACTTTGTGTTGTAAGTTATACCACAAGAAGGCACTGTTCCATTCTTGGCAAGTTTTAAACAAATTCTCAATATTTCTGTTTTAAGTATAGCATTTGAAATAAACTGATAGTTTTTAATGTTTTGACAAAAAATTTTTTAAGTTTATGGACTAGTCATTTTCCCATTGGCTATTAAAATTGTTTTACATGATTTTGGCTTGCAATCATTTTTACTGTCCTGCACTATCATGCAAAGCAAGGTCTGCCTGTATCTCCTGTGGCCTTTGGCCAATTGTCTGTTACCTGCAAAATCAGGCAATGTCATAACAAACTGCGAGTGGAAATAATAAAGTATGAACTTTGGAACTATATGGACCTGAATTGAACTCTTCCTCTGGTATTTTCTAAGTGTGTGACTTAGGAGTCAGTTAACCTCAGGTTCCTCATCTGTAAAATCGTAGCTGCTCAATGAATACTTTAAAAAATTTTGGATGGATGTTTATTTAGGCCTTGGCACTAGTAACCACTTATTTAGTAAATAGCTCACTTACTATTAGCATTTTTCATAGTGAAGTATCTGATAAAATATTTTTTTCTGATGTAAACACATAATACTGGACTGTGGCATATAAAATTTGAAGTGTATAGACCCTCATATATTCTTTAGATCAGTTTCTCAAACACTATTGACATTTTGGCAGATAGTTCGTTGTTGTGGGGAGCTGTCCTTTGCATTGTAGGATGTTTAACAGCATCCTGGCCCTTCCTACTAGATGCTAGTAGCATCCTCCCCACTTTTGACAAGTAAAAATGACTCCACATATTGCCATATTCAAGGTGGGTGGGAGCAACAACTGCTACTGAAACAAACAGGAATGCTGTTGTTATAGTTCATTTGTCTGTCAGAGAAAACTTGAGTAACTATTTTTCATTTTTAGTACTCATAATTCTATAATAAACTGATTTTACTTCCTGTATTGTTACTTGTCTGAGGCTTTGTTTTGACCTTAAGAGAATTTCATTATACAGTGAGGCCTTGACTTACGAGTTTAATTCGTTCCGAGACCGAGCTTGTTAAGGAGCTCATTAACTCAAATTACTCTGTCAACTCAATGCAAAAAATCAGCAGAGAGACAGCTGGTATCTCAAAAAACTCGTTAGTCGGGACACTCGTAAGTCAAGGCCCCACTGTAATTCTTCAAGGAAAATATATTGATTGTTTCATTGGTTCCTGGTCTCTGTCCCTGATTTTTTCTGATTGCCTTGCAGAGCTCTGAGGAACGTGAGTGTAATGATGAAGCTTCTCAGGAAGAGGAGGGGTTTATGGGCATGTCCCCTCTCTTACAAGCCCATCATGCTATGGAAAGAATGGAAGAGTTTGTTTGCAAGGTAAGATGGCAATTTCTTGTAATTTTCGTGTTATATGATCTGCCGTTCCCAAACAGAAACCTTTAAGGAGAGTGGTAGTACCTTACCCTTTGGTTTGCATTAGGGATAATCTCTGGCAAAATAGGGACAAAAGCAATCTCATGACTTTAAGCCTGTTCAAGACATAATACATTTGCCTGCAGCAGCCATGATAAAGTTTTGAGAAAACTAGAACATCTAACTGGTAAAAAAGTTTTCCCTAATATAGGTTATTGATAATTTAGACGAGGCAGAATGAAGCAAAATTGGGGGTGGTTAATGCCTGGAGATTCTAAAGTGCCATTTCCAAGTCCCTTGATCTATTTATGCTGTTGACTGTGATGGCAAGTATGATATTTCTAGGGTCATCAACTACTCTTTATATAGGAATTGCCTGGTTTTCATACACATGTAGTGTTTTCAGTTTAACTGGTATATTGTCTCTCTAAGGCTTTTCTTCCAATTCACTTTCTGGTTCATTAGGACCTATTGTGGGGCTTTTTTTTTTTTTTTTTTTTCTTTTTCCCTGAAATGGTAACTGGAATTGGGATTGCTTGCTTGGAGAAAATATGTCAAGGACATTGGTAAATCTATAGCTACCTGATTATACTGATCGATCAGGGCCCTGGCAGATAAAAGTCAACTTAAGTCAGTTGCCTATGTGAGCTGGTTTCAGCCCAATCCCGCTCAACGCAGGAGCTGCCCCCTAGTGGTCAGTGCGCTCCCACAGGGGGATCGCTGCTCAGCCAGAGCTGGGCTTATGGCTG
>NW_005879014.1:0-7267 GCF_000147115.1 Myotis lucifugus | reverse complement strand
TTTCTTTTCCTTTATCATCTGGTCTGTACTAATCGCTGATCCCATTTTTCTCACAATAGCCACAAACTCAGTGTCTTTTAGATTGTCTAGAGGCAAACGATTCGTGCCACGCGTATCGGCCAATATTATTGCCTGGTGAGCCCTAAATCTATCCTAAGCTTGCATGGCCCTGATAACCCCTCCCAACCTCCCCCTAAGTCGGCAATGTTCAGATGGCGGTTTTCCATTGTTCACAATTCAATGGGGTGTCCGGGTTGTTCATTCTCCCATCACTGTCAACTTTTAATCTTTCTCCTTCTGTATTTTCTGGACTCCGTAGTGCAGATACTTTAGGTTGGGGGCTTAAGCTGGGGCTTTAAAGTTAAAGCTCCCTGGTCCAGCCAAGAGCCATCATTTATTAGTGTGGGGACTTTGGGGTAAGATCATCTTGTTTAAGCCACAGTTTTCATCTCTAAACTGAGAGAAAGAATAGTATTGTTTTCTAGCCTCTCCAGAGATAGGACGGATCCTCATCCAAAATGTGTTTCAGATGTTGATACTGAAGACACCACACACACACACACCCCAAAAGGATGTGAAAACATAAAAATGTTTATTACTCACAGGCTGAGTCTTCCATGGGGCAGAGCAGGCTTCCCAAGCTGGTCCTAAGATGGCTCCAGAGATCAGGGAAAGGAGGTGGCATTGGGTTTTTAGGGTGGGGAGGCAGAAGGGCTGAGGCAAGGGTTCCTGCAGTTTTAACTTCCTCCTGGCACCAAAGCAGGTGGCACCCAGGCTTTATAGCTTGCTCAGGTGAGGGGCAGAAAGAGAGGAGGAGGAGGGGAGGGAACCCTCACTGCTGTTAGCAAACCTAAAAAATGAAGTCAAGTTCTTCATTACAAGTGTCTGCCTTCAGAGCTTTCTTATGAAGATTTGCTGGAATAGTGAATACTTAATTCTTCATGCTGTGTCAGGCACAAGTCAGTTGGATAAGCTGTGCTACCTGTTTATTGGGGGAGTCTAAATAACGCCACTGGACAACTTAGAACACTGAGGCTCGGAGAGGAAATAACGCTACTCTGTTAGCAAGAGGAAGAGCAGGAACTCATGTCCAACTCTTACACTGAGCTTTTCACTACAATACAAGCAAATGCGCACCTGCACACTAGGATGGCCCAGAGCAAAGAGAAGAAGAAAATTAAAACACCGGAGGAAAAGCAAGATTTGAAAGGCAAGGAGCCAACGATGACCACGCGATCAAGCCAGTGACCGCGGAGGCTGATTGAAACATAATTCCTCGGGAAGTAGAGAAGAGCTCATGCCTCAGGGTATCGCATCCAAGACACGAGGGACCCGGGCACCTTCAGGTCCAGATCACGTTCACGTAGCAACCAGCTATCCACTGAACCACGAAGTTAGTACATTCCCTCTCAGCGCATGTGTGATATTTCTAGCACTATTGCAAAGCTTCAGTGTAAGCTCGGAAGTAGGTGGTGTGGCTTGAGTTCTGGTACTTCCAATTCTACTGAGTGTCCTAGGGTTGCCATGTTTACCAAATGAAAATATGATACACCTAGTTAAGCTTGAATTTCAAATAAAAAGACAATTTAAGTATTAAAAGCACTATGGGATCAGTGACATATTGATGTCCTTGGCAGAGATTAATATAAATTGTCTATACCCTCTATAATATTTTTCTCTTCCTTTACAGATGAAGATGTTACTCTTTGGGATAATTAGTACTGATTCTTAACTTGTCCATTCATCAAAACTTACAAATATTAAGTCCATGTACTTGTATACATTCCCATTTTTGGTTGTTTCCCTTTCGGCATAGACAAGCACACCGGTACATGTATAGACCCTAAGCAAACAGGATTGCTTTCCATCCAAGGACCAAGTTCCAAGCAAGCCCATGGTAACTGAAGAATCACATAATTTTAAGGCTCAAGAGACAAATGAGTGATTCTTTTCTCTCTCTCAGGGGAGTAGTGTTTTACATTTTGTAATAACTAAAAAGCTATCTTGGGATGGAGCAAAACAGTGAATTAAATGCAAATGCTCAGACTTTGAGGAGGATAGTCCATTTCAACATAGTCGGATTTCCTAGCCTGGAGTCAACCCCCTTTGGAAGGAATATGCATGACTCTGGAATCCAAACCGGCGTGGCATCAAAAATCCTTCCCAGTGGCTTTTCGCAGCTGCCAGCAGCTTTGGCTCCTCCAGAGAGAGAGACAAAACTTTCTTTTCCTGCTTGTTGCTCCTAATTATAGAGGAAACCTCATTTTGCCTTTTCTCACACTTTGTTCTTCTGCAAATCAATGAAGAAAAAAGAATGGGGGGGGCCTCTAAACGCATTATTGTGTACAAAATACCTGTGAATAAGTCCCTTCTTTGATGTATAATCTACAAGGTGGAGATTAGAGCTAATTTCTCTACCGGTATTTCTACTGAGAGATACTAGTTCATTGACATCCCAGTAAATTGAAGAATTTTTGGATTTCACCTTTATTATTTGTATCATTAAACCTATTTATTATTCATCATTTACGTATCTGGTCTATAAGAAGAGAAATAAAAGAATCTAGAGCAGAAACCTGCAGATAGAATTTTCCTGAATGATTACACCTTTTGTATTTTATATCACAAGCATTTATTGAGCAGCTGATGAATATTTTTTGTTATATTGTCAACAGTTCATGTCACAAAAACCTGAAGTCTCATTTGAGTCTTTGCTTAATCTCTTGTACAAATAAAATATTGTCATATTTGGCGCCTTAATTGACATATAATTCACATGCCATACAATTCACTCATTAAAGTGTTAAACTTCAATGATTTTTAGTAAATTCACAGAGTTGTGCAACGATCACAAAAACTGAATTTTAGAACATTTACATCTCCACAAAAGAAACCCTGTCTCCATCAGCAGTTCCTCCCCACCCTTCCCACAGACACTCAACCCAGCCCTGGGTGACCACTACTCTGCTTTCTGGCTGTAAAGATTTGACTGTTCTGGACTTCAGGACTTTCCCTACCTGGCAACCACTACTGGTTACTGAGGGCCCTGCTCAGGTCACCACCCCTTGACTGCCTTCTTTAAACCCTTAAAGATCTAACCCCTCTCTTGTCTGCATCCCCACACCCTGTATATATAAATCAACTAAGGTAATGAGATTTCCCCCACCATTCTGAATAGGCCTTCGGATTAGAGTTATGTGTTAAAAAAATAATTTTGCAATCTCTACTTCTTCTACAGTGTGTGACACACTCAAATGTTTGCCAAATGAACGACTAATTAATGATTTATGCTTTCCACAACATCTCATTCTAGACATATTACAAGGGTGGTGAATATCTAACAGTATTTATCGGAGAAGATAATTTCCGTACAGTGTTTGATTGCGCCTCTTAAAATAATCTTACACACAAACATACTAGTACACACACACACACACACACACACACACACACACACACTTCCCCATGGCTACTCAATAAATAAATAAGCCACACTCGTAAAGCTTGTCAAAGTACTACTTCCCACAGGAGCATTTGCTCATCTCTCTCATTTATCTAGGCATGTGCAGAGGCTTTTGACCTAATTTAGCATAGATAAATGACTCATGATGTGAAATTTCCAACAGTTTAATAATGCATTTAACTCAAAGTGACACTTACTTGCAGCTGCCTTAAAGCACTTTGGAGGCGATATATGTCTCTTTGAAATGATGGATGGTGAGGAGCAGGTCCCCATGAGAGGGCCCCCGCCCATCTCCTTAGGGAAGAACGCGAGGAAATCCTCTTTAAATTGCCCACAGCAAACCCAGAGCTTGTGAGACTGAACTTAACATAATATATGCATTTTCTAATAGCATTTACAGTTTTGAGCATGAGCTGGGCTGTAATAGGATGCTTTTTGTATCCCATATAATACTCCCATTTTTCCTGTGATACATTTAAAAGGTATTATTGATTTCCCCCTACAAAAAACAAATCAAGAGCAGAACATTTTGCTCAGTATTTAGAATTCTTTCATAATCTAGAAAATAATTTACCTGAGACATACCTATTTTTGCATGTCTTTAAAATCATATGCCAGGTAAGATAAATTTTTATCTTGTTCTTGTTAAATTCAATAATCACAAAATCGGTCCGTTTAAGCAGAGGTTGTGCATCATGTTCAGTACTACAGTTAAAAACTGGGAGGTGAAAGAGTGTGAACTGCCTAATTTCTGATTTCTCTGTCTACTTCTTTTGGAAAGACACTTCATATTTTGTTGTAAAAAAGTAAATGAGAAAATTGATAAAAAAAATTTTGAGAATCAAGTTTTCGTTGAGGATGAAAGAAGATAAAGATTTAAGCTTGAAGTTATTCAATAATTATTTCTTGACTTTGAATTGGAATATCAGTATACATTCTTGGTGTATTTATATTATGCATTTCCTAGAGTTATAACATTTGTGACCAACCCAGTAGCAATACCATATTAATACTCAGATACCCAACAGCCTCTAAATACCATATCCCACTGAAAAGAATGACTCCTTGGAGAATTAACTGACTCATGGTTGGGGACAAAATATGTTCAGGACATAGCGTGGGTCATCTTATCATATCACAGAGTAAGGAAACTATTGAAAATTACTGAGTCTTATCAAAGAACAAAGAAGCCAATTTGAATATATGGTACACACACAAAGGCTGAACATAGGACATTTTGAGAATAAATAATGCAAGTAGTTGCAATGGAATGGAACACACATATAGGCATAATTACAAAATTATGCATAAATTAAAAAATTATGCATAATATAAAATCCTGCCTGGTCTAGATTGTGAACGGAAGTAGTTTCAAAATTATTAATTCTTACAACAACCATACACCAAAGATGAGGTCAAAATACAGCTCAGTAAAGAACTCTTCTTTAGAATCTTAGCTAATGTCTATTAGCTATAAATGTTGTCTCTTTATCAAATTTGATAGATATATAGAATTTAAATTCTACAACAGTGGATGGGTGGTATTCCCTTACACCCCAGGAGCCAGTTAAGGTAGAAAAAATCTATGTATATAATTTTTTTATAAAAAGTTATGCTTTTGCTAAATATGTACACATAAAGATCAATGTTTCATTATCATCAGATATAATATTATAAATTAACACTTTTTCTTTAAAAAAAAAAGTCCATGGTAGCATTTTACTATTTAACATTTTAACTTTTATTTAATAATTTTTTTAAATGTGAATTTTTTGATTTTCATAGAAAGGGTTTTTTTTTATTGTCAAGGCTATCAGTAACTATATTAAAATAATCACCTTTTTTCCAATTATAAGAGAGTTTATTTAGAAAGTCACAGAGGTAGAAAAGGAGAGCCAGTTGGGCTCATGGGCTCAGGAAATAAGTTAGAAGCAAAAGAAGGGCCCTTGGTGCTTAGGAGAGAGAAAGGCAAAGGTAATGCACCCAAGGGGAAGAAGAGGGGAAGGGAAAGGTGTGGGCATGCTCCTGAGAGGGGTAGAACGTGACCATTAATCTTTGTAAATCTACTATATATGATCTTTTTAGCAAAAGCAAAATATTGATTCCATCATGCTGCATTTGCTTTCTTTAGTAAAATAAAGAGGTAAGTTTGAGATACCCTGCCCTGGTTAGAATTTGCCCTGGTTAACCCTAGCAATTTGTAAATACTCTTGCATTTTCTTATTCCCCGTCTTCCATCCTTGCGTGGTGTCTCTGGCCAGCCCTCCAGCACACAGGTGCTATTAGAAACGGCCAAGGTGCCCAAGCCGAGTGAGCTAAGCAGGTGGCTATCTACAAGCGAACCCAGACTTGCTGAAACAAAGAATAACACCAATGAAAACAAGTTTCCCGTCCCTTTATTTTATGGATTCTTTTTATTCTGATAGAAAACCTGTAAGTCTGTTTGACAGTGGCGTCTCCTCTGAAAACGATGTCATCTGATATCGCAGCATTATGAACAGAGGAGATAGGCAACATGCTTTCACAGCACGGAGAGAATAAATGGGCATCAAGTGTACATTCCAGCAGAAACACTTCTAAACATCCTAACTGGAAAAGGGCGAGCAGAGGAAATGGCAGGCCAATTACACTGATTACCGCGGCTGCAAACACGTGTGGCTACCTTCATGCTTCAGTGATGCTGTGATTATGTTTCTCTGAAATGCTGTGCGCAGGCAGCCTCGTTCTGAGTTCAGTCCTGCTGTTTACTTCCTGCCATTTTAACACACACTCTTACAAGTGTAATAATATATGTGATATCACATAATGGGGTCCCCTGCTGATCGCCCGTCAAAGTGCTAGGCTTTTTAAAAGATCATTTTACACATTTTTCTTTCTACTTTTGGTCAAAATTCAGTGAGTCTTTGTCAAATCAGCTTATGCTAACAGGGCACTTTAACAAATATACATTCTTACACATAGATACACGATGTCAGTGGTTCTCAACCTTCCTAATGCCGCGACCCTTTAATACAGTTCCTCATGTTGTGGTGACCCCCAACCATAAAATTATTTTTGTTGCTACTTCATCACTGTAATTTTGCTACTGTTATGAATCGTAATGTAAATATCTGATATGCAGGATGTATTTTCATTGTTACAAATTGAACATAATGAAAGCATAGTGATTAATCACAAAAACAATATGTAATTATATATGTGTTTTCCGATGGTCTTAGGCGACCCCTGTGAAAGGGTCGTTCAACCCCCAAAAGGGTCGCGACCCACAGGTTGAGAACCGCTGCACTATGTGATCTTAAGGCCAAGGAAGAAAGTCTGAAAGAACGATCAAGGGGGACCTGCCCATAATTACGCCGTGAGATTTCATGTCTCTTACTGTGTCTGTGTGAGCATATAATTGAGAATTAGGATATGTCCTCGGGTATTTCAATGCCAGGAAGATGCACACGTTAACTTTTACCTGTTGTTGTTATTGTTAGTATCCATGTAAAGTTATTCATTTTACACATGTGGACATAAATAGTTGATCCCTGGAGTAATTTCAAAATGCCAACATGTGTTCCCTTCATCTTTTAAGATCATCTCTTACCATGGCTGTTGTGGATCAGTGGCTGGAGTGTCATCCAGTGCACAAAAAGGTGGCAGTTTGATGCCCGGTCAGAGCACATACTTACATTGTGGGTTCAATTCCCTGCCGGGGCATGTACTGATGATGTTTCTCTCTCACACTGATGTTTCTCTCTCTCTCTCTATTCATCTCTCTAAAATCAAAAATAAATAAACAAAATCATCTCTCATTCCTGT
>NW_005879013.1:0-7267 GCF_000147115.1 Myotis lucifugus | reverse complement strand
ACAGCTGTCCGTCCCCTGACGATGCTGGGACCAGTGCTCAATGTCGATGCCCACCAAGAGCACTGGAGCAGCTCGACCCCATGACCCCGTCACCTGCTCACCTCCCGCAGCTAGAAAGCGGGGTCCCCTCCACCCCGTGAGAAGTAGAGGATGAAAGCGGCCTTTTTACTGACCCACAGTGCAGGTGGGGCGGCCGGAGGGCCACCCAGCCACCTGCCCGCCGGCCTGTCCCCCTGAGGTAGCCTCGCTGGCCGCCCTGCTCCCCGAGCGACCCCGAGAGCGTCCCCAGCGGCTCCCCCAGCAAATGGGGCTGAGGTGTCGCCTCGTTCTGCTCCTAGGCCCGCCTGTCCGCCGTTCATTCAGTTGTTCCAGGAGGACCCGTGCCCCGCACAGCACACAGTGGGGGTGAGAGGGACCCGCGCCCTGGGCCGGCCCTTGGAGGAAGCGTCCACTACTCAGCCCCGGGCCCGGGGGACTCTGCCAGCGGGTGCAAGGCGGGGCCTCCTCCAGGAGCCCCCAGAAGGGCCCCCCATGCAGCTGGGCCCCGAGTGCAGCCCCTGCTTCCAGGCACCAGCGGGGGACATGGCTCTCCAGATGGACCAGTGCCCCCCACCCCTTGACAATCTTTGAGGTCATGGATGGGGTGATGAGGCGCTGACCAGCCTGGGCAGAAGGTGTGGTCCCAGCCCCGCTCTCCGCTCCCTTCTGAGCTACTTGGCAGGTGGCTGGGCCTCTCAGGACATCCGGTTCCTATTGTGAGGGAATCACATGACTCTTGTTATTGTTATTATTATTATTATTATTATTATTATTATTATTTGTTGTTGTTGTTGCTGTCAATCCTCACCGGAGGATATTTCTTCCATTGATGTTTAGAGAGAGTGGGAGGGAGGGAGGGAGAGAGAAACATCAGTGTGAAAGAGATGTTTCCCGCACCCACCCCAACGGGGTTGGGGAACGAGCCTGCACCCCAGCTACATGCCCTTGACTGGGAATCAGACCCTCGACCCTCCAGTGCCTGGGCTGGCACGCTGCCCACTGAGCCACACCGGCCAGGGCTGCTTGCCTCTCCTCTTAGCCCGGACTCCAGCGCTCCGTCCTCGCTGCTGAGTGCTGAGCAGCACGAGGGATTCAGGCTTGGAGGGTGGTGACCTCCTGAATGAGGCCGGGGTGCCCCCTGCAGAGATGGGGCACAGAATGGCTGGATCCTGGATGCAGCTGAGACGCTGGCTCCCCGACCCGGCCCCGCTCTGGGCCTCAGGGTCCCTGACGGCGCCGTGGCACGGATGGCACGGATGTTCTTCCCAAGGATGGTGGAGCGGGGTGGGGGTGCTGCCCGAGGAGCCCCCCAGCGGGGACTTGGTGGGGGTGGTCTTAGCCAGAGCCCAGAGCTGTCGCCTCCCAGGCGCTGCCAGGGCCTTGGGGCAGGGGACGCCAGCAGGTGGGCAGTTCGGCCACGGGCCCTGAGGGCTGGGCAAGGCGCACGCAGCCTGTCAGCCCCACCTGTGAAGGTCCCCCGCCCCCAGGCTCTGCTGTCTCCATCCTCCTCCTCGCCCGGGAGCCACTGAGCGGCCTGTCCCCTTTACTCAGGCTTCACAGAGCCGAGAGCCTGGGGGGCGGGCGGGCCACCTCTGCGGGCGTCCAGGCAGCGGTGAGGGGGGCAGGCGGCCAGCCCCCAGCAGAGCAGCCGGGGTGTCTGAGAGCCTGGGTTCGGGTCGCCCTCCTGCAGGGGAGCCCCTAGGCCAGGCACACACCGGGCAGGCACGTGGCAATGATTTTATGTTCATGTCGCATTTCGAAAGCGTCTTTTTGTAGGAAACCTTGGCGTTGCGTCCCCGCCTCGTTCTGCCGGCCTGTGCCTGTGTGTTGCAGCCTTGACCTTCTTGTTGAGGTGCAACCTACACTAGGTGGGTGCAGACATCGCGAGAGGACAGGGTGCCTGCTTCCCTCTGTGGGCACCTGTGTGACCATTACCAGCGGGGACAGAGAACATTCCGGAACTCGGCAGGCTCCGGCCCCTCCCAGGGGGGCCTCCCACCCACGGGGACGCCAGTCTGGCTTCTGTCTCGAGGGGAGGTGGGCCCGGTCTGCAGCCTGTCCCGTATGGCTTCATTGGTTCAGCGTGTCTGGGAGGGTCACCCACATGGACACATGTCACTCATGTGGATCTGTCACCACGGTGTGAACGTGTCGCCGTGTATCTGTCGTTCTCCTGGGCCGGACCCTGCAGGGCGGCTCCCCGCTTGTGCCGGACACGCATGCGTGGCTTTGGTGACATAGACCCAGGTCCTTGGGGTGTGGACTCCATCCAGCGAGATGTGGGTGGGGAGCTGGTCCGGGCGTGGGGTGCAGCGTGACATGGGCCCCGCTGGCTCCAGAGCTGCCGGGGAGGCGTCAGTCCCCCCGATGGGCACACCTGCTCCCCGGTCCCCACAATGGCTCAAGGAATGACAGTTGGCAGCGGGCCCCCAGTCTCAGGCCCCGAGGGCGAGTGGGGGCCCCCACTGGTGAGCTCTGGCCACAGGCCAGCTACGGAGCGCTGGTCCTTCGGATCGTGTCCTCCAACGGCAATGTGAGGCAGCAGGCCCGCCTTTCCTCCCATTTCACAGAAGTGGAAACTGAGGCACAAAGGCTGAGAAACTTCCTGAGGCCTCACAGCTAAGAAGAGGCAGAGCCAGGTTCCCAGCCCCGCTGGCCGGCACCCACGCTCACGCTCCTCACGCGGCCCCGCGGCTGCCAGGTGGGGAGGCTGGCCTGCTAATGCCACTGCGGAGACCGCCCTGTGGGCCACTCCTGTCGCCTGGCGTGGCCACCTCCCCTCCCCCTCCCCCTCCCCCACTGGACCCACCTCATCCCCTGGGGACGCTCTGGCTGATTAGTCTTCCCTCTGGTTGTCCCCTCCTCGCACGAAGCCCTGCTCGCCCGGTGCCAGGCCCGAGACTGGAGTCCTGTCCCCAGTCCCCAGGGGACAGAGCTTCTTGTCTGCCGGGCCCCGAACCCCTTCTCCGCGCTCCGTCCTCCGAATGGCCCGGGCCAGGGGCGAGGGACGTTTCCGGACGCTCAGCTGTGTCCCCTCCCGTGTCCCGAGCCCCTGGGCAGTGCAGGGGACGAGCCCAGAGCAGAATTTTCCATGGAAAAAGTCAGCGACTGAAACAGGAGCCCCTGCCTGGCCTCTCCGGGTGCCCGGGCCACTCGGGCTGTCCTGCCAGCCTCTCCCGGCACCTGAGCGGCAGCTGCGGGCGGGAGGTGCCCAGAGGGTCCTCCCCACTTTGGGGTGAGAGCCAGTCCCCTTGCGGGCGGCGTGCTGAGCGCCATAGCACGCCTCACCCAGAGGCCAGGTACCCCAGGGTGTGCCTGCGTCCGTCAGCCGCCTCCTCCCGGGAACCAGTTATCTGGTTGTGATGTATTTTTATCCCCACCCCACGCCAATGGGTTCCCTCAGGACAGCCAAGCCGGCCCTTATCAGCAGCCCCCTCCCTTCCAGGCGGAAGGAAGAGTGTGGGCAAGTCCTGGGTGTGGCGGGGCCAGGCCTGCCTGCGAGGGCAGTGGCCAGGCCGCGGGCACGCGGGGCTGTGGGGGAGGGTGATGGGGCGGCCAGCAACGGCTCCGACCTCAGACGCCAGCAACGACAGTGTCCACAGCCCTGGACGAACTCAGGAGTGAGCGGAGCACTTCAGCCGGGGAGGGTGTCCGCTGTCCGGAGATGGAAAGGGGGCGTGGCTTCCACTCCTGGCTGACCTCTCCTGTCTGTAAGGCACCTACTACGTGCAGTGCTTGGAGCCACAGCGCTGCGTCCACCTGACTTCTGGAAGCGGAGCGGGCTCTAGGCCTGGCTGTGTGGCCTTGGTGGGTCCCCTGGCCTCTCCCAGCTCCAGGAGGCACCCCGTGACGTGGGGATGGCAGGGCTCTGCCAGGAGAGGCCCGAGGCTCAGGGCAGGGGAATTTAAGATTGTTGGGGACGAAACCCCACAATCTAAGGAAGACTATTTGAAGTTATTTCTGAGTTACCAATCATATCTGATTATTCATGTGACTCTTGTGCGGTATATATATACACATATGTATATATATTTAATATATTTTTATTGATTTCAGAGAGGAAGGGAGAGGGAGAGAGATAGAAACATCAATGATGAGAAAGAATCATAGTTCGGCTGCCTGCTGCAGGCCCCACACTGGGGATGGAGCCCGCAACCCAGACATGTGCCCTGACCGGGAATTGAACCGTGACCTCCTGGTTCATAGGTTGATGCTCAACCACTGAGCCACGCCGGCTGGGTGCGGTGCCTATATTTCACCCGTACGTAATCTAGCACTGGCTGGGGGGTGACTGGGGGCTCCCATCCCCCTCCCCATCGCCTCCCCCCATGCCCCGGGGAGGCATACAGTGGGTACAAGTGGGGCACCACATGGGCAAGGCCCCTCTACTCTCCTCCCCCCAATCCCACTGCGGCCGGGTGTAGAAATCGCGTGTACAGATGGAATTTTTTAAAATTGTGGTTAAAGACACGTTACATACAATTGGCCTCTTTCACAGTTTGAAAGTGAACCGCCCAGTGGCACCGGCGCATCCTCGATGTTGTGCAGCCGTGTCTCTGTCCAGTTCCAGAACGTCTCATGACACCAGGTGGAAACCACGCCATGAGATGGGGCGGGCGCTCCTCCCCCCCTCCTCTCCCCCTCCCACCCCTGGCAACCACGGATCCACCTCTGTGCCTGTGGGTTTACCTTCGCCGGGCGTCTCACCCAAATGGAACTACAGAACGTGGCCTTTCGTGTCCAGCTCCTTTCACGGATGTGATGTTCCCGTGGTGCAGCCGCGTGGCTGTGTCAGCACTTCCTTCCTTTTCGTGGCCGAGTAGTGCTCCATTCCCCGGCAATGCAGACCACATTCGGTTTGTTGGTTTTATCCTCACCCGAGGATATTTTTCCATTGATTTGAGAGAGAGAGAGAGAGAGAGAGAGAGAGGGGGAGGGAGAGAGGGAGAGACAGAGAGAGACATCGATGTGAGAGAGACACATTGATTGGTCGCCTCCTGCATGCGTCCTGACTAGGGCCTGGGCCGGGGAGGAGCCTGCGACCGAGGTACGTGCCCTTGACTGGAATCGAACCCGGGGCCCTTCGGTCTGCAGGCCGACGCTCTATCCACTAAGCCATACTGTCCAGGCCACTTTCTGTTTATTCATTCATATGATGGCGGACACGTGGGTGGGTCCCGCCATTGGCTGTTGTGAATGGCTGCTGTGAACGTGTGTGCTCACGGTCTCCTTGGAACCTTCCGCTCTTGTGGCTGCGTCCCGCGGAGTGGAGTCGAGGGCCGGGGCCTCACCATCTCCACTCCCACCAGCGAGCGCGAGGTTCCGGGGTCGCCACACCCGCACCAGCGCGCGGTTTTCCGTGGCGTTAGCGAGGCCACGCCGGTGGGTGCCATGTGGTCCCGGCTGCGGCTCTGACGGGCATTTCCCAACGGGAGCCATGTTACAGGCATCCCGCCTGCCGGCTGGCCACTGGCTATCTTTTTGGAGAAATTCTCTTCCAGTCCTTTGCTTGTTTTCCAACCGGACTGTCTGTTCCTGAGTTGTAGCAGCTCTTTTAGAGGGAGTCTTTAGTATGTGCTCACTCACCCACCCGTTTCACAGACACTCGTGGGCAGCGACGCAGGGCAGCCCTGAGGCCCCAGATGCAGCCCTCACGGCGGGGAAGCTGGGCATGGGCGCCCGGCCGCGAGGCAGGGGTGAGGTGCGTGCCCCTGTGCGAGTCCTCAGTGCCGGGCCGGAGGGTGTGCACCAGTGGGTCTTGCGCTTGGGCCTGGAAGGGAAGGAGCATCTGCCAGACAAAGGCAGCGGCAGCGGCACCCCAGGCCGGGGGGCCAGCGCCAGCATCGGGGGTGGGGTCCTCGGGGCCAGGTCCCAGGAGCCCCCAATCCCAGGCAGCGGAGCCTGGCGCTGGGGCTGGGCTGTGAGCCGGGAGAGCGTGGTTGATGTGGGCGTTGGCGGCAGCAGGGCGGGGTGGGCTGCCTGGAGGCGGAAGACCAGGGCTGCCGTGATCTGTTTCATCCCCCAGCACCCACCCGAGTCCCACTGGAGTCTCCCCAGGAGACCGGCCGCCCCAGCGCCTGCCCCAGCAGGGGTTCCTATGCCGGGGGCGCTCGGAGCGGGCAGCGGGCAGCGGGCAGCGGGCTTGCGCCGGGATCCCAGGCGGCTCTGACCTGTGGCCTGGAGGCGGGTGCCCGGCAGGGTTCCCATCCGTCTCAGTTCCCAGGGTCGGTTTTCGGAGGATCTACAGTTACTCTGGGCGAATTCCCCGGATTCCAGCCGCTCCCAGCCTCGCCGCCCAGAGGCTTCCTCCCCGCCAGCCTCCGCTCGCTGCTGCCCATTGTGCCCGTGGGAGACCCGGGGGGTCTGGGCCAGATTAGCGGGCGGGCCGGGCGGGCTGTGGGGATTGGGTGTCGGTCTGGCGTCCGGGTCCCAGCACGTGCTGTGGGCTCGGGCCACACGGGGACTTTCCAGGCGGCTGTGGGTGCCTGGCTGCTCTCCCAGGAAAGGGCTGCAGTCCGTGGCAGAGGACAGGGCCGTGGGCATCCGCTTTGGGGGCCCCTCGGGGCTCCCCCGCGCCCACCCTTCGGCCTTCGCTGAAACCAGCTGTCGCTTGCACTTCTGCCGAGGCCACGCCCCTCCTCCCAGCGAGCTGTCCCTTCTCCTCCGGCCACAGCCTCTGTGGACAACAGCTGGGTGGTTCCCCAAAAGCTAAACAAACTCCCAGACAGCCCAGCAACTCCACTCCTGGGCTTGAGCCCCGAAGAACGGAAGACAGGGACTCACACAAATACCTGGGCCCTCAGGTCCGCGGCAGCCCTGTCCCAGCGGGGAAGGCGGGGGCGCCCAGCTGTGCTAAACGGGCGGACAGAGATGGTCTCTCCAGACGGTGGGACGTTACTCCGCCTTAAAAAGGCTCGAAACACTGACACCTGCTACCAGGGCATGACCCTTGAGAACACAGCGCCCCGTGACGCTCCGTGAAAGGAGCCAGACTCAGGCCCCAGGTTGCGAGGGTCTGTCCCTCTGCGGCGTCCGCACGGCAGAGCCGCGGGAACGGGCGCAGGTCCGTGGCGTCGGCTGGGAGCGGGGGACGGGAGTGCCCGCTGAGGGCGGGGTGCCACGCCTTGGGAGCTCCGTAGAGGTGGTGGTTGCACAACACTGTGAATGTGCTGAACTTTAAAATGTTTAACTTTATGTGATGTGACTTTCACTGCATCAACAGTCACGC
>NW_005879012.1:0-7268 GCF_000147115.1 Myotis lucifugus | reverse complement strand
AGTACATGTCATCGCCTGTATGAAACAAATTAAAGGTTGAGTTTTGGGAGTGATATTTTGATACTAACACGAATACAAGAATATTGATTTAAACAAAGTCATGTTAAAAATCTACAATTGCTATTTATAAGTGCTCATAAGAGTATTGGAATTTTTATTTTATTTACTTTTATTTTATTTATTGTCTTTTGAGCAGATTAACAAGTGACAAAAGAAAGCAGAGTCTAATTTATAATTAATCTGATTTTTGCTTTTTAAATTTTTTTTTTTATTTTAACCCAAAATTTATAACCCAGTGTTATTTGATCAGATCTGCCAAGTACAGGAGACTTTTAGCTATCAGTGAAAAATGTGCTACAATTTTAAAAGACATACAACAGAGTAGTTTTTAAGTTATTAATAGCATCATTTTTATCATTGGGCTAAAGCAATAATCTCCTGAATTGAGAATTTTTGAGAAGACAAGTATCTTTCAAAATCAATACCCACTTCTTTCCTCCATCTCACCTTCTACTTCCTCCCTTCCCTTCCTCAGGTTATAAGCTTTATTAAAGTCATACTTCTTGTCATATAAATATGCATTGCCACTCATTTTTAAAAATCTATAAAGTTTCTGTAAAATGTAGATAAATAATGTGATTATTTTCTTGGTTGAAAAAGTGTCCTTATATGATTTACTTAAGCATGTACATTCATAATGCACTTAAAATTCTAATCATTTTACTGATATTGAGTTTATACAGATCTGATATACCTGTTTTATTGTGTTATATTCTACACAGTGACCTTTTTTTAGTTATACTTTTCACATTTTCTCAAGCATATGCAGTATGGAAGTGGCATTAATTGCACAGTTATCTTAAGGAGAAATAGAGACTATTTAACCCAGTGCTGACCAAAAAGTTATCAGATGATGAAGTTCTGCATCATCATTAATACTGTTTTTCATTACTTCTAATAATCAACTAAAGAACACATATTCTTAATTATAGTTTTTTAAACAAAGACCAAAAATCGTGTATCTTGATTAGTATTAAATGTGAAAAAAATGCTTCAACTGATGCACAGTCAGTGGTATCATTCATACTGACTGTTAATTATTGCTTAAGGTCTGCTTAATATGTTCAGAGGAATTTGCCAGACTATATTTTTTATCTCATGTATCTTAAAGTTTGATAACATAGGAGACACAGAATATAAAATAGCTCTTTTTGTGAAATAGAGGACATTTTTATAACTTGTTTTTTACTTGAAAATATATTTGAATCTTTTTCTATACTGAAATAATTTTGGTCATGAAAATTATAATGTTAAAAGTATTAAATTTGAAAAGTGCATTCTTAATGGCTCAGAGTGTTGAATATTGAGAACTTGATTAACAGGTCCTGCTTGGGAAGCAGCATGCCTATAGGTGCAAGTATCTAAATATCATAAACAGCTAGCAATTTCCCTTAACCTGAGTCCTAAGGTGTCCTAGGGTTCTCATGGGAAGAATGTACCACTTTTCTAGTCCTGGGCATCCTTGTAGATACTATAATTGGCTGCTTCTTTGAATTACACAACCTCCCCTGTGATCTGCAGGATTTAAAAATGCAATATCCCACAACATTTAGAACTTGTACTTCCAACTATGAACTAGCCTATTCCATTGGGTGACTTTTTTCAGAATCAAGCAGTTTACATTTAAAAATATATATTTTTTTGTATTCAAAAGGATAAAGAAGAGATCTCTAAATTTAGAGAAAACAAAGACCAGAATTTTCATTTCACAGGTTTACATAACCAAAATAATGTGAAGGGAAAATATATATACTCAAAAAAAGATAAAAATTCATTTTCTCTCAAATTGTTTGCCAATACCAGAAAAGACTAAGAACCTTATATTTGTTATAAAACCACAAAATATTTTTTTATTGAAGCTCAATTTTAGTTCTTTGCAAGATCACTTATCAATAATGAGATTCCATATGAGAGTTTCATTTAAATTGGACCTTTCGCCCTAACTGGCTTGGCTCAGTGGATAGAGCATCGGCCTGTGGACCGAGAGGTCCTAGGTTTGATTCCAGTCAAGGGCATGTACCTTGGTTGTAGGCACATCCCCAGTGGGAGGTGTGCAGGAGGTGGCTGATCGATCTCTCATCGATGTTTCTAACTCTCTATCCCTCTCCTTTCCTTTCTGTAAAAAATCAATAAAATATATATTAAAAAAATAAAAAATAATATAAATAAATAAATTGGACCTTTCAATAACCAAGGAATCTTATTTTCCCCTCAGTTTATTATATAATTTCAGCTGCTTTGGTTTGTTGTGCAATTTTGATGACTTTTGACAGTGTAGATATTTTATAAAAAGGGAAAAAAAAAGAAATTTAGACCAAAAATAGAATAGATGAAATACTGCAAAGACTTTTCTCTTGTGTTATTTCAAGTAGCACTTAAAATAACATAAGAAAAAAATGCAATTGTGAAGTATTATAAGATTATTAAGACAGCAATAGGAATGTCCTAAATAGGTACAGAATTGTGTTTTCTGTACTTCTCCATGCAACTCCTTTGAGGATCAAAGTTTCATTTTAAGTCGGCAGGAGCTTAATATTCAGGGCAACCCTTTATAAATAGAGGGCAAGACAAGAATTTTGGGTCAAATGATGGAATTTTTACTGCCAGTTTTCATGCAGATAATACTGTCATTTATCTAAAAAATGATGGTTCTGATCCAATTTTAAGAGAACCTCTGGGTAATTTTTGTTAGATTTGGTTTTGCTTGTCTTTTTCTATCAACATTCATAATGTTGCAGTGAGCTACAATTCTGATCTGTTATATCTGGAATTATAATTTATGGACTTGCAACAAACTTAAGTGAAGGAAAGATCAATTCCACAAGATTGATCATATTAGATACACGTTCTTTATCCACTGAATTGTAAGAGGCTGGCTCATAATATACGCTCAGTAAGTGTTTACTAGATAAAATGTTTATACTATACTGTGTGATCTTAATAATATGCAGTTAAACCTTAGTTATCACTGTAATATAATTTTCACTATCTGTTTCTGCAGTTATGCTTATTACCACAACATGATTTAAGAGAATGTGTCTGAATACAGATTTTTTTTTTAATTCAGTAATGTCTTTTAACTCTTGTCAGGTGAACTTTGGGGCCTTTGGTGTAACTATATTATAAAATTCTGGGCAAGTAAAACTAAAACATTGAGAATTTAGTGAGACAAAAAGGAATTTTTTAATTCTAGAATATTCTTTCAAAATATGCTTGAATCTTGTTTAAAAACAACATCTACTTAAACTGCAGTTAATAAAATAGGATTTACCCTACATGAGAGCTCTACTAGGAAGAGAACGTCTTCCTTTGGGGAAAGACATGTTCCAAGAAGTAGCCTTTACATTTTACTTGAAACAAAGCTATATGTTTATTAACTGGTTTCTGTAATTTTTAAAAATCACATGATATTTGTGTTAGTCATAAGGGAGATTTCTAGCGTCACTTTTAGAAGCTATCAAGCGATATTTATTGACTACCTATAGTGCACTAAACACTGTGGTAGAATAAAAAAGAACAGTAATTAACATCTGTACAGTGTAATAAGGAATGCAGACCAATAAAGAATTAAAATACTATGTGCCAAGTACTAGTCAAAGAGTAATATGAAGTAAGGACAACAGTTCCCAGCCCAGCCTGAGGCAAAATAGAATAAGGAAAGACTTTAAGAAAATGTGCCATTTATAAAGATTTTGAATGAAAATGAAAATGCCTGTGCAAAGACACATAGGTGTAACTGAGTTGAGTGTTGGATTTTGTCTGAATTTTAAAGAAATAAGGTCGACTCTAATGCATATCTAAAACTTTGGGAGAGACCTTAAGGAGAATACAAAATATAAAGTAAGATAGAAGTGTCTAACCTCCTTCCCATGGCATTCTGTGATCTAGCCTCACCTACCTCACTAGCCTAATTTATTATTTCTGCTTTCTCCCAATCCCAATAATTTGTGCTCCAAATGGAATCCCTTCCTCACCTCCTTTTGCCTACGTTTGTGCCACTCTGCCTCTCAGAAGTTCTTTTTCCCTCTTCCTTCCATTTTCCCTCTTGCACCTACTCATAAGAACTATCTCAGCTGTCACCTCTGTATAGAATTGGCTACTCCATCATATGTGACCCCACTGCACAGATACATACTCCATGAATAGTATCACAGCACCCCTATGACACTTGATTATACTTGTCTTCCCTGGTATGACATGAGTCGCTTAAGGGTAGGAATTAGATCTTATTTTTAGCACCACGCAGAACATTGTTCTAGTTCTGGTAAAAGAATAAACAAACAAACCAATCAGCAAACCATCTGTAGAAATAAATCAAGATACCATGTTCAAACATGTGACTGATTTGGGGACCCCTTAGGCCAGTGGTTCTCAACCTTCTGGCCCTTTAAATACAGTTCCTCATGTTGTGACCCAACCATAAAATTATTTTTGTTGCTACTTCATAACTGTAATGTTACCACTGTTATGAATCGTAATGTAAATATCTGATATGCAGGATGGTCTTAGGCGACCCCGTGAAAGGGTCGTTCGACCACCAAAGGGGTCGCGACCAACAGGTTGAGAACCGCTGCCTTAGGCGGAAGCATTGAAGTTCAATGGTGTGGATCACTGGCGTATAATCTCAATGCAGCAGGAGCTGCACATAACTTACCCTGTCAATAATGAAACAGTGTTATTGTACTGTGTATAAAAACCATATGCACAATATGATTATGGAAACTAAAAGTACAATTTGTCTTTGTTTATTCTGTCAGTTTCAGTGAGATACACTGGATATAGGAAACATGAGTATTCTGATCATTGGAGAGAGTATCTGTAATAAATTATGTGTGCTTAATTTACCAGTTTTGACTCTGGTCTGAATGAAGCACTCACTATTTGATTATTTTTGCCCTGATTCTCATTGTGAAATTTGCCTTTTCAGGTATCTTGAAATTAGAAAAAGTTTACCTTAAAAATCTCAGCAATATTCTGGTCATGTATAAATTAATTAATTGGTGTTCTGGTTTGTACATTAGCCTCATGAGTTTGTTTAGTATGAGTATATCTTCAACTGCATGGCCTCCCTTACATATGGTGAAGAATTAAGTGGAGTCTAAAATGAAAGGTACAGGCTTATATTCATATTGGCTGGTTTTATTATATTGTTAGGTGACAGGTCAAATAAGTTTGAGGAGGAAAATTTTGTTTTCCTCTCTTATTTTTTGTATTATGTTTTCCTGCTTCTCTTTTATGCCAAACAATCTAGCTCAAATATGGCAGAGAAGTAGCTTATGTATACACATTCACATATTTGTTTATATTATATAGACTATATGTAAACTTATATATCCCATTTCTTAATACAAGAATCAAGAATGTAGATTCATTTTATTTGACAATCTAATGATCCAAAGCAATATTCAAACTGAGGTCAAATATGAGGCAAATGTACTCATTCTTTCTCCTTAGTTAACTCTAAAAGATATGATCAAAATTCTTACTTAATAATATCATTACAGTTCCTATATTAAATCTTTTATGCCATCCAGACTGTGAAATGTATTATTCTCTTAATTTTATGGGTTGGGGAAAATTATACATGAGGCATTACAGCTGAGTTTCACTACACATTAATTATTTTAATTGACTATTTCTTGAATGAGTAACTGATAAATCAATCTTGCAATTTCTCATGCTTCATGACATGCTTAACTCAATACAGACACTTAAGAATCATTATTCTGTGAGAGCTTTAATACAAATTTTAGATTATAATTAAAATCAGACTCTTACCTGATGCTCCATTCTAAGCCTTTTCATCTCTACTGAGTTTTCTTTGGTCTGTACTTTAAATGTAATATTATAACAATGATAGGCAGAATATATACTTTAAATTTAATATTATAACAATGATAAGCAGAATATATACTTTAAATGTAATATTATAACAATGATAGGCAGAATATATACTTTAAATTTAATATTAAAACAATTATAGGCAAGCTAAGCATCCTCAATAGGTTGAGAAAAAATATTTTGTCTTTAGGGCACAACATAAAAACTGGTCTTAACTGACATGCTATATAAATAGTCATCACCCCTTAGAATACTTTAAAGACATCAGTTCCCTCCTGGTCACTGCCATGAAGACAAAAAATGTCTTAATGACTCTGTTGAAGTTATCATTAAAATAAAAGGAGATTAACAGGCATCAGCCATAAATCACTATAAAATGGCCTGTGGGTAACCTTTGACACAACTCATTTGAAATAAACCTGGAATGGATTCATAGCCTTTGGTCAAGCCAGTAGGTGGCCTAAAGGTCTTTTCCATCCTCTCCTTCATTTCTTGCAATATTAGTTCCTCTTGAAATGATTGGGCAGCATTTGGATATATATATAAATTAACATGTGTTTTATTTTGAAATAAAGTAGGTCCATTCAGAATATAGTGTTGAAGATTTTTATGGCATTTACTTGAAATATTTACTCTTTTAATACATATTTAAGATATATAAATGCATTTGGAATTTGCTTGTACCTACTTTGTTAAAATATTTCATGATTTGGCATTATAAACATTTTGCAAGGGTTCAGACTAATTTTACCCAACTTGAGCTCTACATGGTCCCTATCATGATGGAGGATAAATTTTTCTTCAGAATTAAAAATAAATTACAATATTTCAGTAGTTGGTCTGATTTTTAAAATAAATTATATCTTTAAAATACTTTTCCCTGTTGCCATTTAGATAATAGGCAGCTTTAAAAGTTGCCTAAGTTTCTATCTCTCAATGACTTGAGTTCAAGTCCCAAGGTTACTGTAATTTTGACTGTTGGCAAATCTGAATATCTCTAACCTCAGCTTCTTTATCTGTAAAGTGGGATTGATTATATCTTACACTTTTGCTCTGAGACTAAAATCAGTGAAAATATATGAGGATGCTTTGTAACTTTTAAAGTAAAATTTAGATTTCAGAGAGTAAAGTAAATAGTATTAGAAAATAATCATTAAAATGAACAGATATAAAAATATTTAAATTGTATTAAATTTTATTAGTTTTTAGGTTACTAAACTTATTAAATGTACTTTTATCTATCTTCTAATATTTAACTGATCCTCCCACCCCATAAAAATTTATGTAACTAAAAGTGAATAGGGCTATAAGCATTTATTTCTTTTTTGGAAACTAATTCTTTGAATGAAAATATTGCATTAAAAAGT
>NW_005879011.1:0-7268 GCF_000147115.1 Myotis lucifugus | reverse complement strand
CAGGCCGGCAGGCAGAGGCAGTTAGGGGTGATCAGGCTGACAGGGAGCCAGTAGGGGTGATCAGACAGGCAGGCAGGTGAGCAGTTAGGAGCCAGCGGTCCAGGATTGTGAGAGGGATGTCCGACTGCCGGTTTAGGCCCAATCCTAAGGACATCGCCCAAGGGGTCCTGGATTGGAGAGGGTGCAGGGGGGGGGCTGAAGGACACTGCCCCCCCATGCATGAATTTCAGGCACCAGGCCTCTAGTCTATAATAAACATTAAAAAAAATGCCTTAGGAGACTTGGGATGGTGAACATACAATGCAGAGTACAGATGATGTTTTGTGCAATTGTATACCTGAAACCTGTATAATTTTGTTAACCATTGTCACCCCAATAATTCAATATAAAAGAAAACAACAACAGAAACAAGCCCTGGCAGGCATGCTCAGTGGTTAGAGCATCGGCCTGTGAACCTAAGGGTTGTGAGTTCGATTCCCAGTCAAAGGCACATACCTGGCTGCAGGTTTGATCCTCGGCCCAGGTCTGGGCATGAGCGGCAGGCAACCAATCAGTATGTCTCTCACATCAATGCTTTTGTCTGTCTCTCTCTCTCTCTCTCTTTCTCTCTCTCTCTCTCTCTCTCCACACCCCCTGCCCTCCTTTCCACTCTCTGTAAAAATTAATAGAAAAATATTCTTGGGTGAGGATTAATAACAACAAAAACAAAAAAGAAAAAGAAAAAAAATGCCTTGATAGACAACAAAAATCATCCTAATATATAAAAACCCTGGGTCCGTAACAACCGTAATGACCAGAGGCTCGACCAACTGGAAGTCAGTCCTACAGTCAGTGCTGGGTTTCTGTGGCGACCTTCACAGCCACTGCCACATGCTGTGGTATAAAACACAGTGTGCAAGTGATCAGAAGCGCAGGCACCACCTCCATGCCCCCCCACTTCCATCAGTCACACCGGCCCTGAGGTGCCCTTCCCGAGCTGTTTCTGGTGAGGGTGAGGCCTGAGGGAGGAACCCGCCCTCAGAGTGCCTGGAGCCCCCAGAGGCAGTGAGTCCTGGGTCGCTGTGGCGATGGCTGCCAGCACTCCTGATGGTCTGCAGGAGTGTGCAAGTGATCAGAAGCACAGAATCACCTCCATGCCCCCGCCCACTTCCATCAGTTCCACCAGCCCTGAGGCACCCTCCCTGAGCTGTTTCTGGGAAGGGCGAGGCCTGAGGGAGGAACCGGCCCTCAGAGCACCTGGAGCGCCCAGAGGCAGATTACTAAGAGAAATTATGAATTTGAATGTTGCATTTGGTGGGAAAGTTCTCCTCCTTGGACCGGATTTTCGACAATGTCTCAGTATTGTGCCATGTGCTATGCGATTGGCCATAGCACAAATGAGTTTAAAGTACTCTAATGTTTGGGGATGTTTCAGAAAGTTGTCTCTTACAACAAATATGAGATCAGAGGATTCTGCTTATAGTGGATGGTTAGTAAAACTTGGAGATGGCAAACTGGATAGCAGTTTTCATTTAGGAATGGATATTATTGAAATCCCCCATGAAATGATTTGTGAACAGATCTATTACTGAAGCTACCTTTGGAAATAGTATATCTATAGATAATATTAAAAATATATCTATACCTGCGATTTTTTGTCCAAAAAATGAGCACGTTCAAAAATTAAATGAAGAAATTTTGGATATACTTGATGGAGATTTTCACATGTATTTGTGTGATGATTCCATCGATTCCATGGATGATGTCGAAAAGGAAAATTTTCCCATCGGATTTCTTAATAGTATTACTCCTTTGTGAATGCTGTGTCATAAATTAAAATTAAAAGTGAGTGCAATCATCATGCTACTGAGAAATTGAGAAATCTTAATAGTAAATGGGGTCTTTGTAATGGTACATGATTTATTATCAAAAGATTGCAACCTAACATTATCAAAGCTGAAGTATTAACAGGATCTTCAGAGGGAGAGGTTGTTCTGATTCCAAGAATTGATTTGTCACCATCTGACACTGGGTTCCCATTTAAATTAATTCGAAGATAGTTTCCTGTGATGCCAGCATTTGCAATGACTATTAACAAATCACAAGGACAAACTCTAGACAGAGTAGGAATATTCCTACCTGAACCTGTTTTTGCACATGGTTATATGTTGCTTTCTCTCGAGTTCAAAGAGCATGTGGTTTTAAAGTTAAAGTTGTAAATACTTCGTCACAAGGGAAATTAGTCAAGCACTCTGAAAGTGTTTTCACTCTTAATGTGGTATACAGGGAGATATTAGAATAAGTTTAATCAATTTATCACTCATTGTTTGTATCAGTGTTGTTTTTACATCATGTTGTTTTTATATCATGTCTTTGTTGTTATATCATGTTGTGATTGTTTATTTATTAACAAATTTATATATTATTT
Organism: Myotis lucifugus; assembly: GCF_000147115.1. Lineage (NCBI taxonomy): Eukaryota > Metazoa > Chordata > Mammalia > Chiroptera > Vespertilionidae > Myotis > Myotis lucifugus. The sequence goes on along the minus strand of NW_005879011.1, from coordinate 4,861 downwards.
TCATATACATTTTTCTAATTTTCTTTCATCTCTGACACTTCTATTATAGAGAAAGGGCAAATAGCAATATTAAAATATTTCCTCTAATTAATTCCCTTTTAATGTGCACAAATTTCGTGCACCTGGCCACTAGTCCTATATAATAAAAGGCTAATATGCAAATCGACTGAATCATGGAACGACTGGTTGCTATGATGTACACTGACCACAAGGGGGCAGACGCTCAATGTAGGAGCTTCCCCCTGGTGATCAGTGAGCTCTCACAGCAGGAGCGCTGGTCAACCAAAAGCCAGGTGCACAGCTGGCGAGTTCAGAGGTGGTGGTGGGAGCCTCTCCCCCGCTCTGAGGCAGCGCTAAGGATGTCTGACTGCGGCTTGGGGAGTGGGCCTATGCCAGCAGTCAGACATCTCCTGAGGGCTCCTGGACTGTGAGAGGGCTCATGCCAGGCTGAGGGACCCCCACAAGTGCACAAATTTTGTGCACCAGGCTAGTGTAAGTATTCTAATCTGAACACAAAATATTATAGTATTACTAGTATGTTCTGAAATCTGTGGAGAAAAATCATGATTGGGTGAGGCAGGGGAGAGTTTTAACTATTCCAAAATAAAAACGTATCTGTCTTAGTATGTCTAAAACATAAATTACATTTAGGATAAATTAATGATCTAAATTGGTTAAATAATCTGGGAATACACAACCAATAATATTAGACTCTAGGAGATTCACCACAAGTATTATTTATAAGTCCTAAGTTTTTTTTTTTTTTTCCACTCATGAGGTTTGCCTTAAAAAACCTAACACTCGCCAAAACCGGTTTGGCTCAGTGGATAGAGCGTCGGCCTGCGGACTGAGGGGGCCCAGGTTCGATTCTGGTCAAGGGCATGTACGTGGGTTGCGGGCACATCCCCAGTAGGGGGTGTGCAGGAGGCAGCTGATCGATGTTTCTCTCTCATCGATGTTTCTGGCTCTCTATCCCTCTCCTTTCCTCTCTGTAAATAATCAATAAAATATATTTAAAAAAACAAACAAACAAACAAAAAACCTAACACTTTTCCATGCTTATATAATTATGGAATATTTTTACACATAATAATATTATATTAACTTGCCATGTAACTAAAACTATTCTGACATAACCTAGGCAAATACTGTACTGGAGACAAAGTTGTCACTGTTACTTTTTTTTTAATGGAAGAGATAGCTATGTCATATAATGAGATATAAAATGCCTAGATTTTGGAATGAATGTTGCCCAAATCATTATTGGTTTGCTGATAATGTTACATACCTAAGAAACCCAAGAGGATCAAATGAAAATCTGTTAGACCTAACAAGTGAGCACCATGAAATAGCCTCTTATAAATCAAGTAGAGGCCCGATGCACGAAGATTCGTGCAAGAATGGGCCTTCCTTCCCTTGACTGCCAGCACTGCTGGCCAGAGCCATCTTTCTGCCTTTCCACTCTGCCCAGAGGCCCGGAGCCACCTTTCCGCCTTCCCACACTGCCCAGAGGCCCAGAGCGGCTGGGGTGGTGCGGAACACCTGCATTGTCACCATGGCGACGACACAAGCATCCTGCCCCTGGCCGCTCGGTACTGCATATGCAAATTAACCCACCACCTTTGTTGGGCTAATTTGCATACTCACTCCTGATTGGCTGGTGGGTGATGTGAAGGTATGGTCAATTTGCATCTTTCTCTTTTATTAGTGTAGATATGCAAAAGCAATATCATTTCTATATGTCAACAAGAAACAATCAGAACATGTGATAACCATATCCAATTTATGATACCATTGAAAATCAATGTCATGAGAGATCTGTTAGGACTCTATATTAAAACAAAGAAAATGTTGCAAAACTATAAAGACATTATAAAAAATACTCACTAAATGTAGTGACATGGGTGACAATAAATATCTAGAATCCTATTCTAATTCTTCCTAGATCACTTTCTTTGTTCAATCAAAAGACCTCTCTTTAACATGAGGGATTTAAGAAACAGTTACTCAACATCATAAGAACTTCATTTCCATGGTTCATTGTGAAGGTTGCAAAACAAATGGGCTAACTTAGCTGCAAAGTCCATCATTAATGTTGTAGTGATTTGAAATTTTAACATATGTAACAAAATTTATGTGTTTATTGAACAAGTAATTTAAAATCCACAAGCTTCAGTATCCTCATATATATATAATATAAATAATAAAACTTTCCTCCTTGGAATTAAATAAGACTACATATGCAAAATACACTGCATATGTAAAATACACTGGAACTTAAATATATGAATTTTCTCCCATTTCCCTTTTCCCTGAATAGCCTTTCTACTCTCTCTGAATGTCTAATATAAAGTAGCAGGTTAATCTGAGACTGTGCCATGCAAAAATGGATTTTAACTTATTAGATGGAACAAATGGAAATTAATTATTTCTTTTCTTTTTAGATATTAACCGATTAGAACAATTAACCTATAAAATCCACACAAACAGCTTTTAGTGTGACTATTAACAGTAATTTAAGCAATGCAGCAGTGGGAGAATCCTAAGACCCTATCTTGCTTATCTCTGTCTAGCTTACTGAGATGAATATGGTATACACCACATTGAAAATCCAAAAGCCTACTTTCACTTTTAAATTATTTTAGCCTATTGTATTCTTTCTTTTTAATGAGAATTAGATGTTATAAAGAAAACTAAGTGACACCTTTACTATTATATAAATGTTTAATGGAGAGTTTTAGCACCAGCACAATTATCAACTTGTGATATTTGGAATCAAATTTTAGACTAGCCTACCATCCATTATAAACACTCAGGAGACTCCAGAAATATTTCACTCAAGATTTCATGCTTTTAAAGATAGAAATTAGCACAGTTACCAACACAAAACAAACTAATAACACACAAAGGTGAGATGATGTCAGGAAGCCGTGTGCCAGAAACAATCCTGTTGAAAGGCTAATTGCAATTGTTCAGGTCTTTGATGAGCAAAACCTTGTCTTTAAAGGAGATTTAATTGCTTGAAGAAAAAAAAATTAGCTTTCCACAACTTCAGTATATTTGATTTCTGACCTAGGAAACAAATGCAGCTGTATTTAACAGACTTTAGTTATTCAAAGATTGAAACAATTAAAAAGGAATATTAAGTGGAATTAGAACACCCTGTGCTTACCACTGAATTTTAGGTTTATGGATTAGCATTCTCAGTCACGTATTTTATTCATGAAATCAAATTGTCAAAATATTGGGCTAGTTTAGCAGGTCTTTTTGCTATGACAAGTGACATACCAGTTTTAGGCAAGTGTCTATAAAATTCCCTTTGAGCATTGCATTTGTTTTACTGTAACTGCCCTTCCAGGGGATTGCAATTTGTGAAGTTAGCTGGTAAAACTACAAGTTTATTTTTTCTTTTTTATACTTTGTCAGGACCTATACTCCATTTTATTTTTCTATACTGAAGAAAGTTGTCACTGAAATATTGAGGTGAAATGATGAAATTGATGAATATAGAGTTGGAAGAAACTCTTACACTAAATATTTATGATTTTACATTAATTTAAAAAGGAAATGACCAGCCGAATTCAATACCTCTCAAGTGCAGTTTCAGATACTTTAAATAATCTATGAATCAGAAGTTGTATATTACTAAGTCATTATCTGGAAAACTCATTTTCACTGTTCACCACATTTATTGGCATTCAATATGCACCGAGTTTGTGTTTTATAGAGAAACATGGTATATAGTTCTTGAAGAAAAAATGCAGTAGAGTATTTTCTTTATGCCTTTAGAAGCTATAATCTAATTAGGAACTTTTTAAATACCAAAATGGACTTATGTCATTTTCATTGCTATTAGTCAGGATTATTGCAGATTACCCTAGTACACTGCTGCTTTACAGTTGAAGAAACAATGAGAACAGAAACAGTAAGGTGGGATAAAGAATTAAAGACTTCCAGAAGATGATGTATATACTATGTATAGTAGGTAATGTAGGTGATTTCCATTGCTAGTAACATAAAACTTAAATCCAACCATCTTTTAAAAATTAAAGTGATTCATTGGCTCCAGTAACAGAAAAATTCCATGTATATTTGGTTCCTAAAAAGGATTGATCCTGAAATACCTAATGTCATCAGAGGCTGGCTCCATTTTTTTACAATCTGCCCCTCAGCACCCCTCTTTTGGTCCCTGAAACAATGATTTCAGCATTCCAGACTTTATACACTCATCTCCCTGTCCAGAGAATGAGTTATCCTGGGGTAAAGCCTGGAATTCTTGGAGCACTTCTGAATTTCGGAATCAATCACTGTGATTAGGGGGAATGGAATGTATATATACTCCATCACTACCAGTGGGAGGGAATTAAATTCCTCAAGAAGCACCTATGTCGTAAATGGAAACAAGAGGCTAGTCAGAAGGGGAAATGGTGAATAAATGCTGAGTAGGCAACTAAATAACATTGCTAGACTTGGATTTTAAAGAAATGAAGAGCCACAGACTTATGGAGAACATAGGGTAGTATTCCAAACAGAAGTGGCAGTCAGCAACTTAGGTTGGATCATGAAGATTATCTTAACTAGCATGGAAGGAAATAGTGAGATGCTGACGAATTGCATGAAAAAAGTCTTGAGATAGTCTTGCAGACTAGCTTAAGGATGTTAATTTTAGAAGCTATATCATGGGATGGTTATGTTGGTATATAAATTGCCGCAGCTGAAGCTAACGATTCTCTGTCTCCAACCATCCTCTATGGATATGGCAACCAGCTAAAGCGCAGTTTCAAACATACAAGTACCACAAAACTTTTAGTTATGTCTGTCCCTCATAACACGAAACAGGAACATCAATAAAGCAGTATAT
>NW_005879010.1:0-7270 GCF_000147115.1 Myotis lucifugus | reverse complement strand
CTCCTCACAGCCTGTGTGGGTGACGAGAGGATGGCTCACAATGTGGCAAGTGCCTGCAGTGAATACATGGGTAAAGCCCAGAGGAGGAACAGCACCCCAGGGACCCCCCACGGAGGCAGTGTAGCTCAGCATTGGGGCTGGGGAGGGTCTCCAGGCAGAGATGGGTCCTGGAGTATTTAGGAGAAAGCAGAGCACGTGCAAACGCAGGTGTTCTCAGAATCAGGTAGAGCAGCGGGGCTGGCATGCAGGGTGAGCAGGATTCAGGCTGTGAAAGGCACTCAGCTAATGGATGCAGCAACAAGCGACAAGAGACCTCCCTTGGCTTGAGCTGGAGGCCCCAAGGAGTGTCACTGTGGGCAAATCCAAGTGTAACTCTCTCTCCTGTACAGCCTTGTGAGACGAACACCAATCAGGTTGGCTGGAACTACAGGGCTGAGCCTACGGCTCTGAAAACATCTTCGTTCAGACCCTCCTCAGCCAGTCAACACGACTGCTTTGGGATTCCGATTCCAAGTACAAATGAAAGAAAACAAGATAAGAGCCCAGAGTGTGTCAGGCAGATTCTGCTGTGTTATCTCATTAAAATCTTCCGAACTCAGGGAGGATAACCACCTTCTCAAGGTCGCACAGCTGGGTGGCTGCAGAGCTGGAATGGAAACCTGCTCATCTCCCTCCAGAGGCACAGCCTCACCCTGTACTCCAAGCAGCTGCTCACCTGGACTTCTGTTCTGTGGCTCCTCCCTTCCTTTCTTCCTATCCAAACCCTCCTATGCCTTCTTGGTCACCCTACGCTGGAGTGACCCTCCTGGATGGTCTTCTCAAAATTCCCTTGACCCCTCACTCTGCACTACGCGGTCCCTATCTGCTGTCTCGGTGCTCTCAGTGTTACGCCTTCTCTGGCTGTGAGACCCTCTGAGAGGAAAAGGACCCCAGACCTGCATGCATCTGTCTCCCCCGGGAACAGCTTAGTGCTTTGCTAAAAATAAATAATAAATGTACAATTTATTGTACAGCCTCTCCTGGGACCTCAGGGTCATTTCTCATGCATCCCTTCACACCTTGAACCCCTGGCTTCTTCCTTTTGTTACGGCTTACTCTGAGCACCCTGGCCACACCCACAACATGGTGCTCCCTCTAGGCTGGGAGCACTTCCAGGGCATGTCCCTGTCCACCTGGTCACAGGTGCCACCATTGCCTAGCAGAGGGCCTGGCGTGCAGAAGGTGTGGGAGAAACCCATACTGAATGCACGCACACTTGCAAGGATAAGTGAATGAGTGGGTCAACCCATCAAACAGACTTGGATTTAAACCCAGGCTTGTCCATAGACTTGCTGTGTGACCTTGGACCAGTAAAAGAAGCTCAGCTGCTGTTTTTCCTAAAAAGCAACAATAATCCGAGTACCACCCTACCTCACTGGGTTGTAAAGAACAAAATAAAAATGAAAATCTGTGTGCCATTGTGCTGACTAAGCTGAAGGTCCTATACAACATAGCAGGCTATTACTGCCGAGGCCAACTCTGCTACACAGAAAATTCATGTCTGTTCTGGTCAAGGAGGATGCGGGGCACAGAACTGCAGGCTCAGGTTTCAAATCCCAGGATTCTTTCAAATACGCTTTCTTTCTTAAGGTGAATTCCACTGAGCCTTCTCCGGTGTCCTCTACCACCAGGCATTGAAGATGGAGGGACCACCCGGGCTCTTGTCTTTCACCTCAAGCCAAGCTGGTTTAGAAAGCATGGAGATAAGCCTTCGTGGTTAACGGGTTTCACTTAATGCATTCTTTAAAAAGTAAAAACAAAGCAATGAAAATATTTATATGCACAGAGAGCTGAAGGGACACGTGTGTCCGTTCACCTTAAGAAATGACACTGGCAGCAGACTTTGGTTCAACTTGGATCCTCTGCCGGTCCTCTAGACTGGCCCCTTCTATCACTTGCGCCAATTGTGGAGAACGGGAAACTTTTAGAGAAGCCCAGCTCTTAGGCTGACGAAAGCCTCCTCTTTCAAAGCCCTCATCAGCTAGTGCTGTGAAGAGCTGCATGAGGTTCAGTTTGGAAGAGCTTCAGACTCCCATGGCCACCCGACCAACACGCTGACCAACACCCTCAAAATGTCATTTTGGTTTCAACAGCAGGAAGTGGGCAGGTAAGAACGGCAGTGGTCTCAGAGTAGAAAGGCTTGAATTGAAGTTCAAATCCTGCTTCTATACTACTGAATTAGTCACATTACATTGTTATTAATAGATGTGTTCATATTTGTAAACATAACTTCTGTTCTATTTCTGGGGCTGAAAATATTTTCCCATGTTTCATATTATTTAAAATGGTATTTTTTTAAAATCTGTGATCCAGGAGTGAAGATATATATATATATATATATATATATATATATATATGTTTTAATTCTCACCCAAGGATATTTTTCCATTGATTTTTAGAGAGAATGGAAGGGAGAGGGAGAGACAGAGAGAAACATAGATGTAAGAGAGACAAATCAATTGGTTGCCTCCTGTACGCACCCTGACCAGGGCCAGGGAACCTGCAACTGAGGTACATGCCCTTGAGCAGAATCAAACACGGGACCCTTCAGTCCAAGGGCCAATGCTCTCTATTCACTGAGCCAAACTGCTAGGGCTAAAATTATAATTTTTAATGTCTGAATGATATGCATTAAGTGAATATTCCATACTTGCTTATATGCTTTCTTCTTATTAGAAATTGTGTTGTTTCCAATTTTTCACAACTGTATGCAATGCTGAGATAAGCAAGCAGCTTTCCCAACGTATTGGTTTATTTCTTTAAGCAAGACTCTCAGAAGTTGAAAATATGAACATTTTTATGATTTAATACAAAATGCCAATTTGCTTTCCCAAAGGGTGTATTGATTTACAATGCACCAGTAATATGTATGGGTACAGTTGCACTGTACCCCTTCAGGATTGGATATTAACCTGGAGGGGATTTCTAATTTATTAGGTAAAAATAAAGATACACAATTATTTTAATTTTCACTTCTTAGATTACTAATGAAGTTAAAATATATTTCAGGCATGTTTATAGCATACTATATATTTTTGGAAGCTTTTTTTACACTTTAGCCATTTATCTATGAGCTTTAGCTATTTATCTATGAAATCAAATAATTTTTCCCACAGGATATGCACTTCAATATAATATAGATAGTAACTCTTCCTTGATCTCTCATAATTATTGCCAGTATTTTCCCAGTCTACCACTTTTCTTCTTATTTGTATAAGTCTTCTAAGACATATGGAAGTTTTACATTTTTAATCTTTTGCTTTGTCAGTTTTTCAATGACTTTCAAGCTTAAAAGTCCTCTCTAAGTCAGAGATATGCGAATATTAGGTTTTACCCTTTTTTGGTTTGACTTTTAAGCATTTACCTCTTTAATCCATCTGGAATTTATTTGTGCATATGGTGTGAGGTGAAGTCTGAATCAGAGGGTAAAAACTCAAATTCCTCCAGGGGCCAGGCAGGTAAGTTAAAGGAGTGGGGCAGGTCAAATATAAGAAAAGGGAGGAGGTGGAGACTGTGTTAAATTACAGAGTATTTAATGGGGCAGAGGCTTGTTCCTGCAGGGATTTTGGTCTTCTAATTTGTAAAGGTAAACCATAACCCTACAGTTTTATGGGAAATTGTCCAATTTTTAAATATTGGGCCAACACTGTAGGCTACAAAAACTTCTCCGTATCTCTCAACCACATCTATCCCTCAGAATGCCACTCTGTGGAGTTTGGGTTAACCCGGGGTGTTCCAAGTTATTCCAGCAACATTTACTGATTAAACCTTTTCTTCTCCAATCGTTTGCAATTCTCCCCTTTTCAAATATTAAATTTTTACATAGAACTGGCAATGGTTCTAGGCCATTTTCTTTCATTAGCCTGCTTGACTCCTATTCTCTTGTATTACAGATTTATAGTATGTTAATATCTTTAAAGATGAGTACCGTTTCATTATTCTTTTTGCAATTTTTTTCTATACTTTCATCTGTTTATTATTCCAGTTGAGGTCTTAAACTATTCAACCAAATCGCCTAAATTCCCTTTAGGATTCTGTCTGGCATTCCATTAACCTATAAACTGACATATTTAGAGTATTTCACCTTCTCATTGAGGAACATGTTATATTTCCTAATTATTCATGTCCTGTTTTATAGTTCGCAATAAAATTTCACAGTTTTTGTCAGACAGGTCACATATAGTTCTCATTAAGATGATATTTTAATTTTTATTGATTTATTTGACTGAGACATTTTTCATTATATTTCATAGCTGGTTATTGTACGTATATGGGAAATCTATTGACTTTGTGAAGCTACCTCGTACCTCAGTTACAAGCTCTGAATCCTTATTAAGTAAAATAGTTTTCCAATTAATGTGTGTGTGTTCTCTAGGAATACAAACACATCCTTCACAAATATGTAGGGATGGCTTTGTCTGACACTCTTGTCTCTGTAGAATGTCTCATATTGGTCAAAACTTCTAAAACAATGCCAACAAAAAATTATCCTTATTTCTTAGCAATTTTATTTATTTACTAGAGGCCCTGTGCATGTGATTCATGCACTGGTGGGGGGGTGGCCTGTGGGGATAGGCCCGCTGTGGGAGCAGCTGAGCGGCACTCCCATTGTGGGAGTGCACTGACCACCAGGGGGCAGCTCCTGCATTGAGCGTCTGCCCCCTGGTGGTCATTCCACCGTTCGGTCGTTTTGCATATTAGGCTTTTATTATATAGGATTTTTAAAATATATCTTTATCGATTTTAGAGAGAGAGGAAGGGAGAGGGATAGAGAGACAGAAACATCAATGATGAGAGAGAATCATTGACCAGCTGCCTCCTGCATGCCCCACACTGAGGAATCGAGCCCGCAACCCAGGCATGTGTCCTAACTGGGAACTGGGAATCGGACTATGACTTCCTGGTTTACAGGTTGATGCCCAACCACTGAGCCACACTGGCCGGGTTTCTAAGTGATTTTAAAGGGAACCTGTCTACCATTTAACCAGGAAGCATTGGATTTTGGCTAGAAATCTTTATTATGCAAAGAATTTTTTCATTTTCAGTATTATTATGACCTGGTATTGTCTTCAAAGGTGTTTTTCTTTTTTCTTTAATCACATATGGAACACCTAAGACCTATCTCAGCCCAGTGCAATCAAAAAGTGTTGGGCATTTGTACAATAAGTGTGAACCAGATGCACCTGGGCTTGAAGCCTGGCTCTGATTCTGTGTGACATGGAACATAGTCGCCGCCTCATCCGGAAAATGGGGATGATAGCTTTGATGGGAAAAGGCTGGTTGTGAGAATGAAAACGCACTAATGTAAACGAATCGTGCTTAGGGTAGTGCTTAGCACCTGGGAGAAGCTCCACAGACTTCACGTTCCTCCACTAGCATTGAAAAGAAAGAGACAAGGGTGGAACAACTTCCCCAATAAAAGCTTCCCCAAGAATAGCTTGCATTTACAGGCTTGAGAAAACTCAGACGGTTTCTGTGAAAAATACCACCCCAGTCTTCCTGCTTTTGGATACAGGACTTTTTCTCACTTTCCTAAAATACACAGTCCATCCCTTGCACTCTCGCATGGATTCCTTGGCCTTTGACACAAATGAAAATAAAAAATCAGGCTGATATGTAATATGAACCAGGAATGAAACAAACTGTGCTTCTATTAGCCCCGAACATGAGCGCTGCTCAGATAAAGGCATGAACAAGCAGCTACTCAAACTGAAACCAGATGTTCTGAGGTTTCTGGCTTACGGCTTTTTATAACCCTTCATATAACACTCACAGTCCTGTCATTTCAACAGAGGGTCCACGGCTCCCTTTAACCAGCAAGAAACCTGCCCAAACCTCTGTTAGGTTTGCAACCACTAAACCTTTGCTTGATTGTAAAGATAAAGGCGCCTCTTTCCACATGTAGAGAGATCCTTTGGTGCAAACTCTTTGGCCCAGAGAAGTGCCAAGGAGTGACAAAGCACACCCCCATGGTGTCCTCGGAGCAGAGCTGAGGTGTCTCCCATTGCCACAGGAAGGGGGAAATGAGGGGTGCCAGGGAAGTGGGTGCTGACTTGGGAGGGGCCTGGGTAAAGTGTGCAAAAGCCAGTGTAGCATGGATTCTGGAATCAGCCCGTCTCAGGCGCAAATCCTGGCTCTGTGCTAGTCCTTGTGGGACTGTGGGCAAGTTTGTTAATTTCTCTGAACCTTGTTTCTTCATCTATATAAAGGAAATAATTGCTCCTGCCTCTCTGAGACTGTTACAAAATTTAAGTTAGATAATGTATGTATAACACCTAACACACTCCTCGGACCCTGTAAACACTTGAAAGTTATTAGCAACTAATATTGCCAATAACGAACAAACACTTGTATAGCACCTATCATGTGCCCCGCATTGTCCTCAGTACTTAACACATATTAATTCATTCTGCCCTCATAATTATGCCCATGAAGTGGGTACTAATTTTTCAGATAAGGGAATTGAGGCAATGATGGGTTATCTATCACAGTCAATAAGTGGTAGAGACTGGATATAAACCAGGCCACCTGGCTTCCAATCCACTCTTTAACCACTAAGCCACGTTACCGCTCTCTCTACTGCTGGATTACACCAGAGAATTGATTTGATTCAGTGCTGCCTTGAGGCTGCCTTTTCGTGGAAGGGAACACACAATCCAGGCCGTAAAGGGCTTAGTCGGCGAGGCAGTCCATTTCTAGAAAACACTGCACCCTGAGATCAGTGCGGACCCTGTCCTGTATTCCACGCTCCTCCACCTTCACACTTCATCCTTTCTCATCTTCACCGCTGCACCTGTCCCACAGGACGTGTCTCTCCTCCTTCCCTAGGTCTAGCCCCTCTGCATCTGCCCTTCATTCTGTCTCCCACCTCCTTTCATTAATCATCTCCCCTCTCTCCTGAGCCTCCCATCTTCTCCCCTGGCTCCTCTCCCACAGCTGACAACACGTTCAAGGCTCCCCCCACCTTAAATAAACCTTTCCTTGAACCTGCCTCCTCCTCAGGTTACTCAGATCTGTCTCCTTCCCTGCTCTGTCTAGAGGAATTGTTTCTACTCCACACCTCTCACTCACTCTTGAACTCATGGTGACCCCACTTCCACCTGTGACAGGAGGTAGACACTGCTCCTACTGAGGTTGCCAATGGCCTCCTAATGACCAATTCCAGCAGCTTCTTTGTCATCAGCTCCCTACCTTTTCTCTAAAGCTAATCTCTATGTGTCTCTTCCCCAGT
>NW_005879009.1:0-7272 GCF_000147115.1 Myotis lucifugus | reverse complement strand
TGAAACATCTGCACAGCATATGTTTCAAGGGACCTGGCATATATAGCATATTGTTCTTAATATGTTTGCTCTCTTTAGCGCCATGTGTTTTAACCAAGGTCACCTCTCCGAAAAGGTTGTTTCCCCAGGTGGGGATTTTTCCCTGAGGTTAGGGAGGGGATACAACCCCTTAATTAAGTGCCAGGCGGGTAGTTAAGCTACATAATCTTTACTCCCTGGAATGGAGATAAGAAACGCCCTAACCTTTGTAATAGAAATTGACAGGATTAAAATCGGCTGGTATAAATACGGATGTAACAAGACAATAAACATCAGATCCTCATCAGATCCTCATCAGATCCTAACCAGAGCTTGGCTGGAGTTCCTAACCAGAACTCCGACCAGAACTTTGGCTGGAGATCCTGGCTAGAGGTCCTGTCTAGGCTGCTGATCAACTGAAGGCTGTCTTCGTGTCATTCCTTCTTCGCTGACTCCGTCCACACCTTTGGGGACCCCTGGACCTGCTGGGGCAGGACCCCAACATCTGGCGCCCGAACAGGGACCCTTAGGTAAGCCCCCCATTCCCCTAGGTAAGCCCCCCCGCACTCGGTACGGATAGGACTCCACCGTAAGAAGAGGGTGGATAGTCTTCGCCGACTCCGTCCACACCTTTGGGAACCCCTGGAAAAGGATTCCCCTAGGTAAGCCCCCCCCCCTTTGACAACCCCCACACTCGGGACGGATAGGACTCCACCAGGGTGCTACAGACCCCCCTATAGAGGATAAGTAGGGTAAGAAGGTGGATAGTACAGAACTTAGATTGAGAAGATGTGCCATACTGAGTCCAAGAAAGAAGACTCTGTATTGATCCTTAGATTGAGAAGATGTGCCATACTGAGTCCAAGAAAGAAGACTCTGTATTGATCTTTAGATTAAGAAGATGTGCCATACTGAGTCTAAAGAAAAAAGACTCTGTATTGATCTTTTAACACATATGCTTGCTAGCAGAGGAGATAAGGTTACTCCCAGTCAGACGGAATGTTTTATACAAGAAGTATGTCCATGCTTTTCTGAGGAAGGAAAGGTGCCGGAAAGGTAAATGTAGAGGCATGGGAAAAGGTAGGCCCACGGAGCCTTATCCTTAACCCCACTACAGCCTTTCCACCCCGGGAAAGTGCAGGATTGGCAAGCTCTCCCTGGGGTGATACATCAGGACTCAGGTAATAGCGGAAAGCGCCAATCCTACTCTTAAAATGGATACAAGAGAGCATTTGGGGTTTTTCTTTTTAATGCCTGCCTTGGACTGAGTAAATGCATTACGTGTGTCACCACAATGGACCCAGAGAAGCTCCTTGTCCCATGGTTCCAAAGACTTAGAGTTGCCCCAATGACAGAAAAACAGAAAAAAGAAGAAAGGCTATGCAAGGGACTGAGGTGCCAATATGGGGTCAGCTGAAGAAGTTAACAACTGAGGCCCAACAGATGGTAGAAAATCAAGAAGTGAAAGCTACTCTCTCAGCCAAGTCCAAGGACTCTGAGTAAATCAGCAAAAGAAACTTTCATTTAGCAGAAACTCACTTATTTCGTCAAATGGAAAGACTTACTTACAGGAGCCTGGAAGGGACCTGATGTACTTTTAACCTGGGGGAGAGGAGATGCTTGTATATTTCCACAGGATGCAGACTCACCAGTGTGGATTCCAGACCGACTAGTCCGACCTTATGTCACACCACCCTCCGTCTCCTCCTCCCCGGTATCATCCATATCGTCCGACCCAGAGGGCACAGCTGACTCCTCCCCGGACACCGACACCACCATCAAGCACGGCCCTGATGGACCCTTTTGATGCAGCCCTTCAACTCGCTGACGCTTCGGGAAGCCCGTCGCCAATGACGCTGCCCGCTAGCCAGATCAACAAGGACAGCCAAACCACCAACTTGAGGACAGCTGAAATCCCTTGACTAAAGAGGCCAGCAACTTCCTAAGGAACGGGGCTCCTTGTGCTCTTCATCCACTATGTTTATAGCTATGCTTATTGTCATTGTTGCCAGTCTTCTTCCAAGTCTTCTTCCAGCCCAATCTGAGAGGTGGCCACTGATTTGCATGCGCTATCATTTAAAAAATAAAAAAGGGGGAATTTGCCGGGAGCCGGTCCATCCTTGCTGCTTGACACAGTCGCTGCAGGAAAGAAACATCTGCACAGCATATGTTTCAAGGGACCTGGCATATATAGCATATTGTTCTTAATATGTTTGCTCTCTTTAGCGCCATGTGTTTTAACCAAGGTCACCTCTCCGAAAAGGTTGTTTCCCCAGGTGGGGATTTTTCCCTGAGGTTAGGGAGGGGATACAACCCCTTAATTAAGTGCCAGGCGGGTAGTTAAGCTACATAATCTTTACTCCCTGGAATGGAGATAAGAAACGCCCTAACCTTTGTAATAGAAATTAACAGGATTAAAATCGGCTGGTATAAATACGGATGTAACAAGACAATAAACATCAGATCCTCATCAGATCCTCATCAGATCCTAACCAGAGCTTGACTGGAGTTCCTAACCAGAACTCCGACCAGAACTTTGGCTGGAGATCCTGGCTAGAGGTCCTGTCTAGGCTGCTGATCAACTGAAGGCTGTCTTCGTGTCATTCCTTCTTCGCTGACTCCGTCCACACCTTTGGGGACCCCTGGACCTGCTGGGGCAGGACCCCAACAGGGATGATGACTGTTTGCAGCTGGTCACACACCCTTCAGGGTGGGGGTCCCCACTGGGGTGCCTGGCCAGTCTGGGTGAGGGGCTGAGGGCTGCTTTCAGGCTGGTGGTTGTTGACTGACGCTCCCAACCGCTCCTTTTTTTTCTCTTTTTTTAATTTTATTCTGGGCCAGCTTTAGCTCTGGCTCTAGCTCTGAGGCTTCCACTGGTTTGTTTGCCGTTCTATAATCGAAACAATGTATAACTCCAGCTCTGAGATCCCGGCCTTCTATATTTGTTAGAATGTTTCAAACTGCCAGCTCAGAGGCCGGCAAGTCAGGCGGGGAACGTTGGAGTCTGCCGTCACTGGAGCAAGCAAGCCTCATGTTCGCTTCCAGCTGCCTGGCTGCCGGCCGCCATCTTGGCTGACAGTTAATTTGCATAAGGATATGCTGATTAGCCAATGGGAAGGGTAGCGGTCGTACGCTAATTACCATGTTTCTCTTTTATTAGTGTAGATGATCAAACATAGCAAGGGGTGGTGGTGATGGACCTTGATTTATAGTACCAAAATGAGAAAGAGGAAAGGGGAGAGGTACTGAAATTAAAATATACAGGATGAGATCCTGAGAAGGCCAAATCAATAGATGTTCACTTCAGCCAGGTACTAGTCAAGTAAGCATGAACAAATTCACCTGATTTATTTTATTTCATTTCATTTATCAAGTGAAAGTGAAAGAAAATCTGTTTTTCCTTCTTCATGGAGATATTAATGAGATAGCTTTAAGTGAGCTATCTCATTAAATGAGATGAGATCTTTAAATGATATCTAAATGTGGAAACACATAGAAAATGTTCAGAGTTTAGATATAGGAATATTTTAATTTCATGATATTCTTTGTAGGACATTGTAAAATGTTTATTAATAAAATCTAGCATTCTTACCAGTACTGCATTTTTTAGAGGCTCAAAATGTAACTATCCTATGTTTATACAGAGCACTGCACTTTTAAATGTTTAATGTATTTTAAAGACGTATTTCTAAGTTTTCCAAAAAAATGTCTGTTTTACATGTGCGTTCATCTCGTCTTCTTTTAGTTTCTGTTAACAGGCAAAGGACAGTAAATAAATAAGATTTCTTGTGTGTAAGTAAATTTTGTTTCATTGAAATAATAATAGGAAAAAAGTACATAAATCACAAGTTTACAGTTTATTGAATTTTCTTCAGTGAGTACACCTATATCAAGAACTAAAACTCATTAGTACCTATAAAGCACCTCTTTTTACCTTCTCCTACTCACTAGTCCACCAAAGATAACACTCTTGATTGAGTTTTATCACAATAGATTAACTTTGCCTATTCTTGAAGTTTATATAAGTGAAGATATATCTTTTTCTTTTCTTTTTTTATTTTGGTAACTAGCTGTATGCGTCTCAACACCATGTTTGTTGGATTAATTTATAGTATTTCATGAATCAAATTCTCATAGCTATATAGTATTACTGCATGGGACTCGATTTGTTTGTTTAGGGACTTAAGTCCAATTTTTATTTTTATGAACCATAAGACTGCACAAACTCTACAGTGTTCTCAGCTACTTCTTATTAGCATTCTAGCCCCTTTCATTGTGTAGTGTAGCTTAAGTATTTACCAAATATGTTGGGGTCCTGCCCCAGCAGGTCCAGGGGTTCCCCAAGGTGTGGATGGAATCTGCGAAGAAGGAAGGACAAGGAGGCAGCGTTCAGGTGATCATCATAGCCAGGTTCCTCCCTTTATTTTCCTCTTACATTTGTATTTATACTATTTGATCTTAATTCCATCCATTCTATTCCAAAGGTTAGGGCATTTCTTATCTCCATTCCAAGGTTACTCTATTGTTCTATTAAGCTACAAGGAAGTAACTGAAGGAGATCATTCTAAGTAAAGATTATGTAGCTTAAGCGTGATTGTTCGTAGTTAAAGTGATTAACTACCTGCCTGGCACTTTAGTTAAGGGGTTTTACTGATAAAAATCCTCACCTGGGGAAACAACCTTTCTCGGGGAGGTGGTCCTGTTTAAAACACATAGCGTTAAGAGGGGGAGCAAACATATTAAGAACAGTATGCCATATATGCCAGGTCCCTTGAAACATAAGCTGTGCAGATGTTTCTTCCCTGCAGCGACTGCGTCAAGCAGCAAGGGTGGATTGGCTTCCAGCACAGATATACTGAGGGAAAGCCATTGTTTGTTGGTTTGATCTTCATTCTTTAGGAAACCTTGTCCTCTTCATTCCTGCCTAAGCCAGAGAACCCCAACTTTCAATTTTTGTCTACTGAGTTTAGAAAAGCTCCTGAATTCTCTGATGGTTTCATTGGTTTCTCAGCCTCTCTCCACAAATGAAAATATATATGCCGCACAGAGAGAAGCTGGACACAAAATATTTGACTCATTTCACTGAATGTTCTTCTCTCCAGGATTTGAACCCCTGAAGTTTTCATTTTTTTTAATAGCAATCCAATTCCTTGGGATACATTTTTTATGTTTTAGCTGAATTTTCATGTTGTTCTTAAAAGGAGTGTAGGTCTGCTACAGCTAACATAATCAGAAGTAAAAACCAGTACCCATTTTTCTTTTACTCTTTATTCACTATCTTAATTGATCTATAATGTATATGTCATAAAATATGCAATCTCAATGCAGATGCACAGATTGACAGATCAACTTGTTAATATGTAACAGAGCACCAATATTTTATTTTATCGGTGGAATGTCTTACTTCAGTTCTTGCAAACTCAAATTTTTATAGGAGCATATTTTTTGATTCATCAAGTTTATATAAATGTAAAATATTATTATCCCTAGAAGCACATGAACTTGTGGGTCCTTGTCTTAAAGAGTTTACAACCTAGATCAGGAATTAAGGTTTACAGGTAAATAAGCCCACTTTATCTTACAGATTACATTACCCAGATGCTGACTTTCTTCAGGATAGGCAGGATAATTTAATGGAAAAAGCAAAGACTCTGGAAGTTAAACAGACCTTGGATTTTGTTTTATGTCTAGAATTTCAAAAGGCTTCTAGAGCAAGCCAGTTAAACCCCAGCGACCCTCAGGTTTTCCATTTTACAGTCTGAATGATATCTAGATTGTAGGGTCATTGTGAGGATGACATAATGTATATGAGGACAGTCACAGTGTCTGCCACATGCTAGTGATGCATTAATATTAGCCACAACTCATTTTATTCTCTACTCAGCGTTTTTGTCATCGGCTGATATCTGTTACCTTGCTTCCTCCCTCTTCTTTTTTCCTTGGCATGATTATATTTCACAGGTGGTTTGTATTCCCTTATCTCACCCATGCTACAGGCATGGAAGATGCTAGCATATTATTGATTACTGATATTAACAGTTATTCTCCCCTCTCAATTACTGGTAGTTTCTTGGACACTATTTGTGTTCCTTCTGAATAAAAGTGGAGGAGTGGGCTGAGGGCAGATGGGTGCCCTTCACTTGAAAATATTGACTGCAGTCAGCAAGAATGGTGTTCCTTTTAGAGTGTTAATACTTCATTTTCCTCCATCCTAAGCCTCAGAGTTAAACTAGGGCATCTGGCATCACTGGCTCTTTCTTTCTAGTTGATGTTCTGATCAAACTTTCTCTGAGTTCACTCCTGGAGGGCTGGGCGATTGTTGTGAGGCATGAGTTTTTAATTTGATAAAATTAAATCTCTTCAGTTAAATCTACTGTGAAATTAAAACCTTGACTCAAACCTGACATTCAATAGGATCGCTTTGAAAGTGGCCTGATTTTAAAAGTGAATCTATGTCATCTTTGGGCCATTATTTGTCCTTATAAATTAATGGCAAGTAGAACCCCGCTTGCTTGTTTTTTCCTTGTAGTTTTTGGACGCTGAGGACATTCTAACTTCTGTGTGATAGCAAAATAAGTTGTATGACCTGGTTTGGATGTCATCTTTTTGTTCTCTACTTTAATGGAATTATGGTTCCTATAGCACTTCTGACAGAGTTGTCTGGCCTCTGTTTTAATACCTCTATGGGTAGGACATTATAGGCAGCGTAAAGTCAAACAGACCTGGGCTTTCAATTCAGTTCTCTTATATATACAATCTATGCCCTTGGGAGAGTTAATTCCCCTTATATGACATGCGAATAATAATATCTACTGTACTGGGGTATGTGTATGTAATTGGTTAATGCACACAAGGCAACTCTCATAATACTGGTACATACCCAGAGTGCATCTGTGTTAACCCTATTTTAGTTATTTAATTGTATGCTGAATTATAATCTTTTACCCAGTGAAGAGTTCACTTTAAAATAAGGTACCTACAAATTTTTAAAATGTGTTCTGTCCAGGGTACTGGCTTATAAACATTGTGATGGTGTCATGCTCTCATTGATTGGCTTTGCCTACCCTAGATGTACATGGTGTATCTGTTTTGTTCCATTGTTTTATCAGTGATAGAATTTTGTAGCAATCCACATGCAATTTCCTCCAAGAGGACACAGAGTCATATACATTTAATGCTTAGCCTTGGGCTCCCATTTCTCTGACTGATCAACTGGATCCCATTAAGGAGAAATTGGAGCATCTCCTATGTACT
>NW_005879008.1:0-7275 GCF_000147115.1 Myotis lucifugus | reverse complement strand
AGAAACACTTAGTGGTTAATAATTGGCAATATAACTGGTAACAATTTATGAAGATTTACCAAATGGAATTTATCCTTAATAATAATCCAAGAATGGAAAGAAAGTGATGGGGATACAGGATTCCCCAAACCTAAAATTCTAAAAAACTCATTTTACAATTTATAGCCTTAGTAAGATTCTCAGTTTTCTATAATGAAATTTCTATGAATGCTTGTAACTATGAAGGAGACTCCCCATAGGCCAAAACTTAGGGGGTCTGGTGGAACACAAGATGGCTATGCAAGGGATTGCAGGGGAGATGGAAGGGTACCTGAGCAGAACACCATGGGCTCTCCAGTATTTGTACTCCATCAGGACTGTAAAAACAGAAGTTCTGAGATGAACATCACTCCAGAATTGCTCTCTGATTTATATCCTCATTTCTTTTGGGAGACCTATCTCTTGCAGCACTGTGCCTCTTCTAGACTTCCTGAAATATAGTCCATTTATCTTCTTGTCAGAAACTTTAGCTCTCTAAGGACTCAACAGTGGCCAGGTGGACAGAATAGTAGCAGGAGATGTAATATATTGGGCAGAGGAGAGCAGGAGGCAAAGTTGATGCTGCTTAGCGAGGTGAATGGAGGCTGTTCACAGAGACCAGCAGATCCAGGTAAGGTTTAGAGGGAACACTAGCAAATAAAGTTTAGGGAGGTGAAGGCAGTTAGGCAGCAGGACTAGAGTTATAAATATATTCATCTATGTAAGAAGAATATAGAAGGTATGGGAATGATTGAAAACAACCAAGGGAGTCTCTACAGTAATTCTATATACTAAGCCAGAACTCATTAAGACAAAAGCATTCATTACCCAAAGGCATATAGTCCAACAAGTCTAAATCAGAGTAATTAAAGTACTTACTTGTGTTGCTCAACTACTATGAAAGAGATAAAAATACATAATAAAGTATTTATTTTTCAATTAAATTTATTAGGATGACATCCTATATAATAAAAGCCTAATATGCAAATCGACCGAACAGCAGAACAACCAGTCAGCGGGGGGTGGGGCCAGTGAGCGCATGGCGCCAGGCCAGCCAAGGTGGGTGCCAGTGGGCAGAGGAAGGGGATGGCGATCGGGGGACGGTGGCGACTGGCAGTAGCAGAGGGGCAGTAGGGGGGTGGAGCCAGCCATTCACCAGCTGGCACCATCCCCTGATCTTTAAATCTTTTAAGATCTATTATTTACCCACCTACAGTAGGGTTTTTCCCTTTATACTACCAACTTTCCACCAACTATATATTGTACACACCACAAAACCTCCTTTCTTCTTATCCCTCTATTTATCGTTCTCCTGATTCCTATCACAAAATTCTGGAAAGGGGGAACAAATTAAAGTGGTGAGAAGATATAAGACTTTAGATGTTTTATGAAGGTAGAGCCAATAGAATATGCTAACAAATATGATTGGAGTTGTGAAGGAAAGAGATGATTTAGTAGTTTTGGACTGAGAAGACATTAGTGAAAGAGAAAAATGTTGAAGGATCAATAGAGTAACAAAAGAAAATATAAATCTCACATTACAAATTTGACCAGCCTGATTAACTTCCTCTTAACTGTATACACATATGGATATGTGTGTGTGTATGTGTGTGTGTGTGTGTGTGTCTGTGTGTGTGTGTGTGTGTGAGAGAGAGAGAGAGAGAGAGAGAGAGAGAGAGAGAAATGGGTGATAAAGTAGAAGAGGAATTGAAATATGTAATGATCTATATTGAGAAGATGAAACTTAAAATAGCCCTAAAGCCCCTGGCCAGTTGGGAGGGTGAAAAAGGTGAAGGGATTAAGAAGTACAAATTGGTTTTTACAGAAGTCATGGGGATGTAAAGTACAGCATATGGAATATAGTTCATAATATTCTAATAACTATGTGTGGTGTCAGATGGGTACAAGATTTTATCAGGATGATCACTTAGTAAGTTATGTAATTTCTAATCATTGGGGTGTGAATCTGAAACTAATATAATAATGTATATTAACTGTAATTGAAAATAAAAAAATGATAAAAGATAAATATTGTTTTACTAATAAAAAGTATTATTTCTTAAATTGAAACAAAATACCACAGAGAATGAAAACCAAGTCAAATCTCTCCCTCTCTAAAAATGAAATCTATATTTACTGAGGGTAGGCCAGTGTCTTCTTAGTGAATGAAAAATAGCATATTAAAGAATTAAATTATTGTTTTTTACTCCTAAATTAAGCCTTTGTTTTAAAGAAAAATAAAACAATACCAACAACACTGTTTTGCATTAGCAAGTCTGCTTTGATAGCATCAGCGGCCCAGAATTTTGAGCTATATGTGACAAAATTAGCCAAGTGACCTTGGACATGACTTCTTGTCTTCTGCTTGTTCCATCTGCAAATTGAGAGAATTTAATTAGATGAACTGGAATGTCTCTTCTGGCTCTGGTGTTGTTTAAGAAAAATTTTAGAGGAAAGATGATTATAGTTGAAAGCATAGGTCTGCAATGCCACCTGATGCCATATTAGGAAATTTCCTAGAGCAAAAGTTGTGGAAAACTTTAATTACTCACAACAGATGGTACAGCATTCAGCTGATTTCCTGTTTGAGCTCTGGAACAGACCTGGGACAGCTCTCTAAGCTATTGGCCTGGCTTGTGAGAAGTTCTCCAGCGGGCTTTCCCTTAGCTGTATTTCAAGTCAGGAATTTTACTTTTTATGATAATGTATCTTTTTATCCTTTCTCCTTCATTTATATGTCCAAAAGTTAGAACAAATGTTCTCAAACTTCATCATGCAAAGAAGCACCTGTGTACGCATCAGGCCTTCACTAGGCTCTTCTGTCTTGAATAAGAACCAATCCAATAGCAACAACTAAGTTTTGAAAGTGGAAGCTTTAGGTCGTGGTTCTCCAAATATAGTCCACAATCAACTGAGAATTATTTATTCTACATGTAGATTCCTGGTTCCAATTCAGAGGTTCTAGGGAGCAGTATATGAATGTACATTTTTTTTAGCAGCTCCTGTGTGATTCTTACATATTATTAACTTAGGCAAACGCAGGCTTAATGGACTTGTTAATTTCTCAAGACTTTTTCTGAGCATTAATGTGATACTAATCATTTTTCTATTGGAGGAAGTTACCAGAAGTCTGCATACCTTTGCATATCATTAGCATTCTGTCCTTTGCTTTCACCATGGCTTTGATATTAAAAGTAGCCACATGAGCCAGGCCTGCATGGCTCAGTGGTTGAGTGTTAACTATGAACCAGAGGTCATGGTTTGATTCCCAGTCAGGGCACATGCCCGGGTTGTGGGCTCGATTCCTAGTGGGGGGTTTGCGGGAGGCTGCCGATCGATGATTCTCTCATCATTGATGTTTCTATCTCTCTCTCCCTTTCCCTTCCTCTCTGAAATCAATAAAAAATATATATATTAAAATATATATATTAAAAAAAATAACCACATGACATTCTTTATTTTTTGCTGCTTTAGCACTCATGGGCCATTATGTTCTCAATGTTCCTTATATAAAGACTCTTGGGACAAATTTTTCCTAACATTGAGATTTAAGAGAAAAAATTGTTTCTCCTGATGAGTTGATGTAATTTCTTTCACCAGAAAATGAGGGGTAAACAACATATCAAAATTCCCCTGTTACTTAGGCTGCTAGGAAGCTCAGGGCAAATCTTTGCATTCAGTTGTTATAGCTTTGATCAGTCAGAGTTTTATGAATATTAATTGTTACCTTCCATCTTTATAAATGGATGCTTTTATTTTATTCAAAATCCAGGTATTTGTGGTTTTATTGTTACCCAGTCTAAATCATTTCTTGAAGTGGAAAGAGTGGGTAGAAATAAGAATGACGTTACTTTTAAAAGCTATGTTTCTTAACTACTGTGGTGAAATTCTGTCTTCCTTGTTCTTTACATCTTCTAAGGCATGGTTTTAATGACTTGCAGTCTACATTAAGTAATGTGATCATCAGCTGCTTTTCCTTATCTATTGGATTAAACCCTAGTTGTTTATCCTACATTCCCTTTATATCTTGTCTGATTTTCATTTTCCCCTGTTGAGTGTTTCCAAATTTTGCCTAATCATAGTATCACCTGCAAATGCTTGTTAAAAATACACAATCCCCAAAATATCCTCTCCATACCTCCCTCCCCCAGTCCCATGATTGTGATTTGGTAAGTGGGTGATATAATTAGGGTGCATATTATTTAAGTACCCTTTTGTTGGTGCTGGCCTTGAGGGATGACCAAACCATACATTTTTTCCTCCAAGACATCTTCCAGAGTTGAGATCCTTCAATGCTTTCATTGTAGAATGAAATACACCTTTAAGACAGGATTGAAGTATGACATTATCCACCAGCATTTGCAATCCTGCCTTCCTGAGGACAATATCTGTGGAAGTCAGATAGGTCTCTGTTTTCATCAAGTCTTCCAAGGAGTTAAGAGGCCATAATTGTGCAGGAGCATTCTGTAACAGAAATGAGATATAGATATAAATACTATTACAAATCAAAAGCAAGACTAAGAGGAGGTAAAAGCCACAGGAATCTGTATCCAATAATTTTTTCATTTATTCAACTACTCATTGAAATTTTATAAAGCTTTGTTGCAGGTTCTCAACTTGGGGAGCTTCAGTATTACCGTGGTGCTTTAAAAAATACAAATAGTTTAGCCCAAACCCTGCCTACCAAATGACTATCTCTTGGGTTGAGCCGAATGTGTGTATTTTGAAAAATTCTACTTGAGAATCCCTGGGATGGGCACACCAACACTTCATTATCGAGTAATCTAGATCAGTAGTTCTCAATCCTGACGGAGGCATGACTGGGAAACATTCGTGATATAAACTCTTGAACCCCATGCATTTTTACTGAATCAGAAGCTTTTGGAGGTGGGAAAAGAAATCTGTTTTGAGAAAAAACAAAAACAAAACAAACTGAATTGAATCTGATGATTCAGCTGTTTAAGAACCATTCATCTAAATTTCAAGGGACTTTAAAGGAAAGAATTCATGAGACAATTTAATAAAATGGTCCTTTGAAGGGAACCTGTAGAATTCTAGAGAAACATTTATTTAAATTGTTAGTCTGAAGACAGCTGAAGCGAAGTTTTACCATATCACATCTGCTCTGGTACCTTCCTCTTCCTTGTGGTACTTCTAGTCTTCTCTCTTCCTTTTTCCTCCCTACCTCCCTGCCTCTCCTTTTCTCATTCATGCCTACAATCTATATTACAGAATTTAGTTTAGTGAATTGTATAAGTTATCTCATAAAATGCTGTTTGGATACAATTTTAATTAGGTGTAGGGCAGAGTTCCTCAAATCTGACATTACATTTGAATTACCTGGGGAGCTTTAAAAAAATGCCCACACTCCACCCTGGAGTAATTACATCTGGGGATGGACTTCTAGTACATGTATGCTTCTGAAAGCTTTTCAGTTGATTCTAATGGTAAGAATCAACTGGATTGAGGGTTGAGAATAGCTAGTTAATTTTATTTGTCATTAATGCATTCAAATTGATAAATTAGGACTGAGATCTTTTGCCACCTGCCATTTCTGTTGCTGTTTATCAGTTCTTTTTAATGCTAAAATCTATGTGATATAGGATAGGCTTTAGTGAGATGGCAAACTGTTTCATGCAGGCCAAAAAGAAAACAATGTGAAAAGACATTACTTTGTACCTGGTAACCTGAGCACTTACCACCAGGCTGATGGGATACTTGGATACAGTCTCCACAAAACCAAGGTTTTGGGTTCTTTCTTGCCATTCATATTTTAATGTACAATTTCAAATGTTTTGTAGTGAACTATACATCTGCCTTAGAGACTGAAGCCTTTAGGCCTTATAACTTCCAGGACATACCACACCACAACTAAAGTGACACCCTTTTATTCTTTATTTTTTTATATATAAGGAAAAGCTTAGATTGTGAATATTTTCACAAAAAGTGTATAAATATACTTATATTTTGAAATACCTATATAATGGAAGGAAGCAGAATAATGAGATGTTTTATTTCCTTTAGAGCATTTGTAGTTCTATTTATCAGACATTTAGGGAATCTCACACTAAACACTAGATGCAATATTGACATTTGGAATGACCATACAAATAACATGCTTATTGCCCTCAGAGAGTTCACCTGAATGAATAAAAAAGGCATGCTAAACAGTAAGATAGCTATATATGTAGTCTAACTGACAAAATAAAACAAATATGCATGTCACAAATATTAGAAACTGGTTATTTGATCATAATTGGAAAATTATTAGAGAATAATGAAGTGCTAATTAGAGTGCTGCTACTTAAAGAATAATAGGAATTGAGAACCAGTGGGAATAAGATTTATACAGAACATGGTACTTTACCAAGAATAACAGAATTTGCATAGAGGATGTAGAAAAAGAGGCCATTCTAGGTGTAAGACTCAGAGAGCAAAGGGGTCAATGTGGTGTATATATTAATGTAGGTGTTGAGGGGCAGATATATGCAGACACACAGAAGAAGTAAATTCTTACTTTTTGGAGAGGAGGTCATGAATCCTTTTGATAAGCTCATGAAAGTGATGCAGCTCTTTCTCCAGAACAATGCATAAACATGCAAATGCAAAACTTTGTATTTTGCTTTATGGATTTAAAACTTCCTTAAAGGCTAGTGAAGGAAATAAAGCATAAGTCGTTTAATAAGCATAATAGTTTCCAAATGACTATTGATTTATGAGGAGGGAAGTGAAATTATTACACTGGGTTTAGGGACATTTTCTGGCTAAGAAAAATTTTCTTGGTAGTAATGTAACTAGAATGATTAGAACCAATAATGTAAATATGAAATTACAATGGAGATTAAATCTATAAAAGGAAGATATTACTCATTAATTAACCAAAGTTTTTAAGTTATTGGAATGCAATGAATAATTTTCTGTGTGCCTTTTAATTTTATGGAGGCCCAGGGCAATCAGGCAGGCAGGTGAGCAGTTAGGGGCGATCAGGCAGGCAGGCGAGCAGTTAGGGGCGATCAGGCAGGCAGGCAGGCAAGCAGTTAGGGGTGATCAGGCAGGTAGGAAAGTGGTTAGGGGCGATCAGGCAGGCATGCAGAGGGGTCCCTCAGTAAGACCTGCACCCTCTCGCAATCTGGGACCCCTCAGGGGATGTCCAACTGCCAGTTTAAGCCTGTTTCCCATATAGGGCCTAAACTGGCAGTCAGACATCCCTCTTGCAATCCAGAACCACTGGCTCCTAACCACCACTGGCTCCTAACC
>NW_005879007.1:0-7276 GCF_000147115.1 Myotis lucifugus | reverse complement strand
AAAGAACTCTCATCCAGTAGGCACTGAATGAGCACCTTTTGGTTGACTCAGAGATGACATTCCTAAGGTAGGGAAGCTGTAGTTTAAAGAACAGGGTCCTTTTCTATGTTTTTATGTCATTGAGTTTGCTTTGTTTCCAGTTGGCATCCACATTGAGGCCACAGGCCAGAGTACTTAGTAGAAATTCCATTTATACTCTGATGTTTTATATATTCATATATATGACATCATTTCTCATTTCCAGTTCTATCATTAGTTTTCACTTTCGTTTGTGTCTTCAAAGGTATTTTAGGGGTGATTTTAAGTTGTCTTGCCCAAACTTCAGGCCAAATTTTTTATAATCTTTATTATATGACTAGAGGCTTGGTGCACAAAAGTCATGCACGGGGGGCATGGGGAGAGGGAAGTCCCTCAGCGCTGCCTGCACCCTCTCCATTCCAGGACCCCTTGGGGGATGTCCGACTGCAGGTCTGACTAGACATGATTTTTCCTCAAAACACACCAAAACAAGGTTTTCCTTTTGTCTTCTCTTTCTCAATTTATAGAGTTGCACAGCTGCAGGTATCTAAACCGGCAGTTGGACACCCCTCTCACAATCTGGAACCTCTGGCTCCTAATTGCTCACCTGCCTGATCGCCCCTAACCACCCTTCCTGGTTGCCCCTAACTGCCCTCCCCTGCCTTCCCAGTTGCCCCTAACTGCCCTCCCCTGCTGGCCCAGTCTCCCCTAACTGCTCACCCCTGCCAGCCTGGTTGCCCCTAACCACCTCTGCCTCGGCCCCCGCCACCATCACTTTGTCCGGAAGGATGTCCAGTCTAATTAACATATTACCCTTTAATTAGTATAGATTCCTTAGTATTGACATAGATTTATGATTTAGATATATTTTATATTCTTTATTCCAGTATTTCCTTAAATTATAACAATAGTTTTTCAGTGCTCCTACATAATATTTCTAACTGGATAATTACAGTTTATTCAGGTTGTAATTACCCTATAATTTCCCCATCATGGGGAATTTTAGATTACTTTCACTTTTTCATAATGGCAAAAACTTCAATGAGATATCTTAGCTGGAATTTATAAACCATAGGATTATATTTTTAGATAAGTTCTCAGGAGTGAGATAAACTAGGTCAATACGTATACATCATTTTATGGTTTTAAAATGTATTGCAACACTCCTTTGCTACCAATAATATTTGAAAGTAAAAATGGCTTTGAAATTTAAAGTCAAAGGAGAAATATGACACATGATTACGACTGGGATTTAATAGTATGGGACTCTAGCCTGGATGTTCCTAACTAGACATGATTTTTCCTCAAAACAAGGTTTTCCTTTTGTCTTCTCTTTCTCAATTTATAGAGTTGCACAGCTGTAGGTATCTGAATTGCTTCCTACCTTAATCTAATTCCTCATATCTGATTCAGCTAGTGAAACTGTCAGCTTTACTTCCAGACATCTCTAACACCAACCCCTTCTTTCATCTCTGTTGTTGCCTACCTCTCAACTGAACAGAAGTGACAGTAACTTAACTGGCCTCTAGCTTTTCAGACTACCCCTTACACTGCCTCTAGAGATGTGTTCAACATCACAGATATCACCAGGCCATTCCACAACCTATAACCTCCAATGGTTCTCAGTCTGCATACAAAATAGAACCAGTCTTTAGCATGTCAACTAGGATTTTCACACCTGACTCCAACCACAGCACCAGTGCCATATTCCTACCCCTGTGACCTGTGTTCACACATGGTAATTATCCATTCTCCCACCACTTTTGTGATTGTTCCCAACCCCTATCAGATTTTCAGCATTTTTAGGAGAATTTTAGGTTAATGTCCTCACCCCTACCACCACACCTATGCATAGCACAAGACCTGGTACCCATGCGAAGATGCTGAAGAAAACTGAATGGATTGATTTATGTACAATCATTACTCAAAAGATATTGAATGATTAGAATTTTAAAATGTAGGTAATTTGTGCTGGTGCAGAGGTCTATGTGTGATCTGAGCCCATTTGAGATTTTATAGGAAAACTTATCAGCGGTTCTCAACCTGTGGGTCGAGACCCCTTTGGCAGTCGAACGACCCTTTCACAGGGGTCGCCTAAGACCATCCTGCATATCAGATATTTACATTACGATTCATAACAGTAGCAACATTACAGTTATGAAGTAGCAACGAAAATAATTTTATGGTTGGGTCACAACATGAGGAACTATATTTAAAGGGCCAAAAGGTTGAGAACCACTGACTTAGATGAAGACAGAAGTCATGTTCATTATATGTCCTAAAAACACAAACTGGAGAGCTAATGACTTAGAAAAAAAAATAATTGGATTTAAAGATAAATTTCCTAGGTATAGTCATAAATGCAGTGTTCAAAACAACAGCAAATTCTGCTGTCTCTATCTTCAAAGTATTCCAAAAAGTTGACTACCTCCTAGCACCTTCACTGCTCACACATAGGTTCAAACCCTCAGTGACCACCTGAACTATGGCAGACATTTAGACATTTAACTGGCCCCTCTCCTTCTCCCTTGCTTCATCCAACTGTTTCAATGCCCCTGACAGTGTGATCTTGTTCGAACATGAGTCAGATCCTGTATCTCTTTCAATCTAAACCCTCTAGTGCAGTGGTTCTCAACCTTCTGGCCCTTTAAATAAAGTTCCTCATGTTGTGACCCAACCATAAAATTATTTTCATTGCTACTTCATAACTGTAATGTTGCTACTGTTATGAATCGTAATGTAAATATCTAATATGCAGGATGGTCTTAGGCGACCCCTGTGAAAGGGTCGTTCGACTGCCAAAGGGGTCGCGACCCACAGGTTGAGAACCGCTGCTCTAGTGGATTCTCATGACACTCAGTAAAAATAGGTCATTTTTATGATTAACCAGAATCTACATGACTCAGTTCCCATAACCTCTTGAACTCCATCTCCTACTACCCTAACTTAATTTACTCTGTCCAGCCACATTGACCTTTTTTTCAATCATGCTCCTACCTCAGGCCCTTTGATATTTGCTGTTCCTTCAGCTTGCAATATTCTCCTCTCAGACATCCACATGGCTACTTATCTCACTTTCTCTACCATCTAAAGTTCCAACTCCCCCATCCCAATATTTAATAACCCCCTTTCCTGCTTTACTTTGGGGCCTGAACTCTTAATATCTAGAATATTCTATATGTTATTCTTATTCACTGTCTGCCTCCCCAGGAGAGAATAAACTCCATGTGGAAATGAATTTTTGCCATGTTTCTGTTTATTAATAATTTCTCAAACTTAGAACAGTGTCTGATAGATAGCAGAAACTCAATTACAAACTTAATCATGGACAACTAAGAAATTCTATGGAGAAGAGTAATAATTTGCTTTTTGGTTAAATATATTGCTTATCAAATGGGACAGGCATAACTTAACATGATTTAAGTTTTTAAGAACAGAGGCTTTGAGGGTTAAAAACAATAGAATTTCATGATGGAAATTATTACGGACTAAATGTTTGTATTCCTCCAAATTCATAAATTGAAGTTCCAATCTTCAGTATAGCTGTATTAAGAAGATAAGGCCTTTGTAAAGGTAATTAAGATTAAATGAGGTAATAAGGGTGGGCCCCAATCCCATTGGATTAGTGTCCCTATAAGACAACAAAGGAAAGAGCTCTTTTTTCTTTCTCCACCATGTGAGGGAAGACACAGCAAGAAGATAGCCATTTGTAGGCCAGCAAAAAAACAACTCTCACCAGGAACCAAATTACCTCGTACCTTAATTCTGGACTTTCCAGGCTCCAGACTGTGAGAAATAAATGTCTTAAGTGACCAGTTTTCAGTGTTTTTTTATGGCAATCCAATTAGACTTAGATAGACCCTGGCTGATGTTGCCCAATGTTTAGAGCACCAACCCACATACCGAAGGGTCATGGGTTCTATTTTCAGTCAAGGGCATGTACCTGGGTTGCAGGTTCAATCCCCAGGCCTGGTTGGGCGCATGTAGGAAACAACAGGTTCATGTTGCTTTCTCACATCAATGTTTCTCTCTCTCCCACTTCCTTCCCTCCCTTCTTCCACTCTCTCTAAAAAAAATCAATGGAAAAAATATCCTCAGGTGCAGAGTAACAAACAAAAAAATTATCTGAGCTAATTTTCTTTCTTTTTTTTTTTTATATATATGTTATTGATTTTTTACAGAGAGGAAGGGAGAGAGATAGAGAGTTAGAAACATCGATGAGAGAGAAACATCGATCAGCTGCCTCCTGCACATCTCCCACTGGGGATGTGCCCACAACCCAGATACATGCCCTTGACCGGAATCGAACCTGGGACCTTTCAGTCCTCAGGCCGACGCTCTATCCACTGAGCCAAACCGGTTTCGGCCTAATTTTCTTTCTTGACAGATAACTGAAGCCAGAGAAATTAAAGGTCCCAACATCAGTATAGAACAGAATTAAACTCAACATCCAGGTTGCTACTTAGTGCTTTCTCCACTTACTCTGCTGATTCTTACACCACTCTATTTAATATGTAATCAGTATAAGGCAAGGCTTCCCAAACCGCATTCCCATGGAACTCTGTTCTTCCAAAGGTATACTAGAAGTTTTGCCATTAGAAATTAATGATGGTGATTTTTTTCACAGTGTCTTAAAGGGGTGAGCAGGTATTTAATTAATTTTTTCCCACAATTGTGTTTTGTCAATAAATTATTCCTACACCTCTAAAAAGATTTTTTTAAAGGGGTAGAGGAATAATATTACTGGAGAAACACTGAACCATAATTATCTAAAGTAATTCTGTCTTTGTGAGATGTTGAGGGTTACTACATACATTTAATATGGACACATTTCCTGCCAGTACAATTGATCCTAGTTCAAAAGGTAGAATGAATGCTACTCAGAATTTCACTATATTCCACAAAGAGCCCCATTACTTCTCAGAGCCCTGGTTCCTGGACAGGTTTGAAAGGCACTGATATCAAAGCATGACACAGCAGCTCAAAAAGCTACACCCAGCTGAGGCAGGATCCAGACAAGAGAAGCTTTTGAATCAAGGGGATCTCAGTCCCTCTGTGCGAGGGAGGCTGTATTGTAGCATATTCATGTTATTATATACGTTGCCTGTGCCTGGGTCCTTTATTTAAGGTGTTATGGACTAGCCTCCTGAGGTAACCTTAGATGAATGGCTATTTGTGAAGTTTCTAGGGGAACATGAATCTGTTTTTAGAATTTTGAAGGGCTGAAATGAAGACGAGAGAGTAGATTTATTTGGTATCATTCTAGGTACAAAGTCAAGCTCTATGCAGACACTACAGGCAAGTAGGTCTTTGACTCAATAGAGGAACAATTAGAGTTGTTATCCTGGAAAATGTTTTCTAGTGAAACTATTAAAATGTAACCCTGGTTGGTGTTTCTCAGTGGTTAGAACATTGGCCCACATAACCAAGGGTTGCAGGTTTGATTCCTGATCATGGGCATGTGCCTGGGTTTCAGGTTCAATCCCTAACCTGGTAAAGGGTGTGTGTAGCAGACAACCAACTGATGTGCCTCTCCTCTCACATCAGTGTCTGTCTGTCTGTCTGTCTGTCTGTCTCTCTCTTTCTTTTTCTCTTACCTTCTCTCTCCCTGCCTCTCTCCTTCCCTCCTCCCTTTCACTCTCTCTCTCTCTCTCTAAAAAAAAAAAAAAAAAGCATTAAAATGTATTGAAAAGTCCTGGAAATATTCCAATCATCACCCTGGAATATGCAGAAGAAATTCTGTTTGGGAAGTGATTTAAGACAGATGACCTCAAAAGGTCACTCCAAAGTAAAGGTTCTGCCATTCTATGAATGCAAAGCCCTGGACCATTATGTATTATAATGAGGATGTTACAGTCACCTGCAAATGCCTGGTTTCTTCTTGTCTTAGAAAGGGGAAAGGAATAATAAGCAAAAGGGTCTTGGATGACTGAAATGAATATGGAAGGGGAAGAAGAAAAGAAACTTCAAATATTTCACAATTTGCTTGAGTCCTGACCTGTTTCTCAGTGAGGAACTCTGAACTGAGATAAATTATATCCTTGGGGGCTGTGTGTAAATTCATGCCATGGATCTCTTAAAAAGTCAGTTACAGCCTTTAAGACTCTCAACTTTCACTCGGTTGCTGAGATGTTTAAGAATGCTCTAAAATGGAGGGGGGAAAAAACAGTGGAAGAAATACCTTTAAGGATGATATTTCAAATTATTGTTAATTGAAATAATTATTGCTATCTTAAATTGAAGAGTTAATGACATAGGATACCAAAAGCTTAAAAATTTTCTTTTAAGGTACAACAGACTTATCCTTACCACTTTTTCCTTTTAATGTTATCACTTAAGCAGTGGGAGTTTCACTTTTTTTCTTGTTGTTTCCCTCTTTTGAAATCATCTTTCTTATTTCTTGAATGAGTCTTCTTCATGACATTTTATTTCTACTCTGTTGAGTTTTCTTTTTTATGGATGCTTATAATAGTCTTTGCTTTTTAAAAAAAAATGTTTTATTCTTTTTTCTGTTTGAAAGGTCATTCCTAAATAAAATACATATCCTTAAAAAAAAAAAAAAAAAGATGAGGCATTCTGGCTTTTATATTAGACTAGTGGCCCAGTGCACAAAATTCGTGCATGGGGCGGGGGGTTTCCTCAGCCCAGCCTGCACCCTCTCCAATCAGGGACCCCTTGGGGGATGTCCGACTGCCAGTTTAGGCTTGATCCCTGTGGAATCGGGCCTAAACAAGCAGTTGGACATCCCTCTCACAATCTGGGACCGCTGGCTCCTAACCCCTCTGTTTGGCTGCATGATTGTCTCTAACCTCTCTGCCTGCCTGCCTGATCCCCCCCTAACTGCCTCTGCTTGACTGCCTGATCACCTCTAACTGCTTTCCCTTGCCAGCCTGATCTTGCCCCCAACTGCCCTTCCCTACCAGCCTGATCTCGCCCCCAACTGCCTCTGCCTGCCTGATCACCCCTAACTGCCATCCCCTGCCAGCGTGATCTCACCCCCAACTTCCCTCCCCTGCTGGCCTGATCGCCCCTAACTGCCTCTGCCTCGGCACCCACCAGCATGGCTTTGTCCAGAAGGAAGTTGGACATTTGGAAGATGGCTGGTCAACCTGGTCTTATTAGCATATTACCCTTTTATTAGTATAGATAGATTATATAGGATAGGATTGCTTAAATGGAGGGGGGGGGGGGGCCTTTTTCAGCAGGCGGAGATGCTCTTGGCAGACAAAAACACATAATCCCTACATCTGGACTGATA
>NW_005879006.1:0-7278 GCF_000147115.1 Myotis lucifugus | reverse complement strand
CCAGAATAAATAAAAAGAAAAAGAAAAAAAGGAGCGGTTGGGAGCTTCAGTCACCCGCCAGCCTGAAAACAGCCCTCAGCCCCTCACCCAGACTGGCCAGGCACCCCAGTGGGGACCCCCACCCTAATCCAGGACACCCTTCAGGGCAAACCAGCTGGCCCCCACCCGTGCACCAGGCCTCTATCCTATATAGTAAAAGGGTAATATGCCTCCCCGCACCGGGATCAGCAGAGCAGCAAGGCCTCCTGGCACTGGGATCAGCGTGACAGGGGGCAGCGCCCAAACCCCCTGATCGCCCTGCGGCTCTGTGTGTGACAGGGGGCGGGGCCACAACCTCCCTATCCGCCCTGCTCTGTGTGTGACAGGGTGCGGGCGCCCCAACCCCCTGATCCGCCCTGCTCTGTGAGTGACAGGGTACGGGAGCCC
Source organism: Myotis lucifugus (assembly GCF_000147115.1). Classification (NCBI taxonomy): domain Eukaryota; kingdom Metazoa; phylum Chordata; class Mammalia; order Chiroptera; family Vespertilionidae; genus Myotis; species Myotis lucifugus. The sequence continues at coordinate 6,852 of NW_005879006.1, read as the reverse complement.
CAACCCCCCTGATTGACCCTGCTCTGTGCGGTGACAGGGGGTGGTGCCACAACCCTCCCCCATCTACCCTGCCCTTGAGTGTGACAGGGGGCGGTGCCCCAAACCCCCCCAATCGGCCCTACCCTGAGCGTGACTTAGGGGTGGCATCGCAACCCTCCCCAATTCCGCCCTTGCTCTGTGCATGACAGGGCTGTGCCCCCAACTCCCCCAATCGGCCCTGCTTCTGAGCCCGACCAGGGGCTGCACCTAGGGATTGGGGGCTGCCCTCTTCCCACCCAGGAGCAGGCCTAAGCCAGCAGATCATTATCTCCCGAGGGGTCCCCAGACTGCGAGAGGGGCACAGGCTGGGCAGGGGGACCCCCCCTCCCCTCCCCGAGTGCACAAAATTTTTTGTGCACCAGGCCTCTAGTATATATATATATATCTCCCTATCTAATAAAAGACAAATAGGGGTAATTAACCACACCTCCGATATGTTTCCCATTGGCTAATCAGTGTGATATGCAAATTAACTGCCAACCAAGATGGTGGCCGGGAGCCACGGAGCTGAAGTGAACAGGAGGCTTGCTTGCTCCAGTGATGGAGGAAGCCAAGGTTCCCCGCTGCGCCAGGCTCTGAGCCTGAAAGCAACAGCTCTTTAAGTACCTATGTTTCAATTATAGAAGCTAAACTAACCCCAGATACCTGCTTTCAGCAGCTGAGGCCTCAAGCTGGAGCCGGGCCTCAGAGCTGGAGCCAGCCCTCAGCTCCAGTGACAGCCATAGAAGGTGAATAAATCCCAGAATAAAAAAGAAAAAAAGAAAAAAAGGAGAGGCTGGGAGCTTCAGTCTCCCACCAGCCTGAAAATGGCCCTCAGTCCCTCACCCAGACTCGCCAGGCACCCCAGTGGGGACCCTGACCCTGAAGGGGGTGTGACCAGCTGCAAACAGTCAACAGCCCATCATCCAGGCTGGCCGGGAACCCAAGCGAGACCCCCACTCTGATCCGGATCACCCTTCAGGGCAAACCAGCTGGCCTCCACCAGTGCACCAGGCCTCTATACTATATAGTAAAAGGGTAATATGCAAACTGACCCTAACAGCAGAAAGACTGGGAATGACTGGTCACTATGACACACACTGACCACCACGGGGCAGACACTCAATACAGAAGCTGCCCTCTGGTGGTCAGTGTGCTCACACAGGGGGAGCTCTGCTCAGCCACAAGCCAGGCTGATGGCTGCCAGTACAGGAGTGGTGGTGGGAGCCTCTCCTGCTTCCTCAACAGCGCTAAGAATGTCCGACTGCAGTTTAGCCTTGCTCCCTGCTGGCAAGTGGACATCCCCAGAGGGCTGCCGGGCTGCTGGGTTGCCAGATGGATGTCTGATTGCCATCTTAGGCCCAATCCCCCGAGGAGCAGGCCTAAGCCAGCAGGTGGTCATCCCCTGAGGGGTCCCAGACTGTGAGAGGGCACATGCCAGGCTGAGGGAATCGACCTGCTCTGAGTGCACAAATTTTTGTGCACCGGGCCTCTAATATATATATATATATATAGTAAAGTTTAATATATAAATAAGGCACAGTAAGAGATTAATCTATACTAATAAAAGGGTAATATGCTAATTACACTGGATAGACTGAACATCTTCCAGACATCATTCCGGATGTCCTTTATGACAGAGCCAGGGGTATGGCCAGCTTGCAAACACTAGGTGGCCCCAAACCCAGGCTGGCCCTGCCCCCCAGCAGGGATCTCAACTCTAATCAGGGGTGTGGCCAGCCTGGAAACACCCAGTAGCTCTTGCCCAGGCTGACACCACCAACCAGGAGGGACTGCCAACTCCAATGGAGCCTGGCTGGAAGCAGGTATATGGGATTTATTTATCTTCTAAAATTGAAACTTTGTTGCATTGAGAGGAGACCACAGCTGGCCTGGGCAGGCGAGAAGCTTGGCTTCCTCAATGACCGGGGAAACAAAGCCTCCAGCTTGCTCCAGTTCAAAGACTACTGGTTGCCACGTTGGTTGGGTTAATTTGCATATAGTCACTATGATTGTCTGGTGGGCTTGACTTGGGCAAAACAGAGGTGAGGTCAATTTGCATGTTTCTCTTTTATTAGATTAGATAGCTGGATAAAAATAACCGTTTGTTAAACTGTATTTTATTTTATTTTTTTTAATTTTTTTAAATCTTTATTGTTCAGATTACATTTGTTCTTCTTTTTCCCCCCCATAACTCCCCTCCTCCCAGTTCCCACCCCACCCTCTGCCCTCACTCCCCACCCACTGTCCTCATCCATAGGTGCACGATTTTTGTCCAGTCTCTTCCCACATCTCCCATTACCCTTTCCCCCCCAAGAATAGTCTGTCCATTCCCTTTCTATGTCCCTGATTCATTATAATCACCAGTTCATTCTGTACATCAGATTATTTATTCACTTGATTCTTAGATTCACTTGTTGATAGATGCATGTTTGTTGTTCATAAATTGTATCTTTACCTTTTTCTTCTTCCTCTTCTTAAAGGATACCTTTCAGCATTTCGTATAATACTAGTTTAGTGGTGATGAACTCCTTTAGCTTTTCCTTATCTGTGAAGCTCTTTATCTGACCTTCAATTCTGAATGATAGCTTTGCTGGATAAAGTAATCTTGGTTGTAGGTTCTTGCTATTCATCACTTTGAATATTTCTTGCCACTCCCTTCTGGCCTGCAAAGTTTCTGTTGAGAAATCAGCTGACAGTCGTATGGGTATTCCCTTGTAGGTAACTGAGTTTCTTTCTCTTGCTGCTTTTAAGATTCTCTCTTTGTCTTTTGCTCTTGGCATTTTAATGATGATGTGTCTTGGTGTGGTCCTCTTTGGATTCCTTTTGTTTGGGGTTCTCTGCGCTTCCTGGACCTGTAAGTCTATTTCTTTCACCAGGTGGGGGAAGTTTTCTGTCATTATTTCTTCAAATAGGTTTTCAATATCTTGCTCTCTCTCATCTTCTGGTACCCTATAATTCTGATGTTGGTATGTTTGAAGCTGTCCCAGAGGCTCCTTACACTATCTTCGTATTTTTGGGTTCTTTTTTCATTTTGCTTTTCTGGTTGGGTGTTTCTCGGTTCTTCACATTTCAAATCTTTGATTTGATTCTTGCCCTCCTCTGGTCTGCTGTTGGGAGTCTGTATAATATTCTTTATTTCAGTCAGTGTATGCTTACTTTCTAGATGGTCCTTTATCACACCATCGAGGGTCTCATTAGATTTCCTGTACATCTCATCAAGTTTATCGACAGACTCTAGAAGCCTCTTGAGAGACCTCAAAAGTGTGGTTCTGAACTCAATATCCTCCCTTGATAGTTTTGTCCTGTTTCTTTGTCTCCGCATTTTTTACGCTTTCTTGGTACACCCCCTAGTGGTCTTTGTACGCAGTCTTGTTGTAGTTAAGCCCTGATTGTTGTAGTTAATACTAGAGGGATTTGACCACCAGGCTGACTGGCTGTGAGAATCAGCTGTGTGGAAAACTTCTGTCCTCTGGGGAGGTGCTAATGTAGCCTTTGCCTGAGGCGATCCCAGCAAATGGCTCTGAGCAGGGCTTGGGCAGGGCGGGATCAACAGGGCGGGTGGAGGAAGCAGCTATGGCTGCTCTCAGTCCTGGTCCTAGAGGCTCTGCTTCTCAGAACCCCGGCCGCCGCTGCAAAGCTCAGAGAGAAAGCTGCCCTCAGATTCCAACTGATGCCGGACAATCCCGCTTCTCCCGTCTGAGTCTGAGTCCCTAGAGACTCGCCTGGATCTGGAGCCCAGAGACTGAGACTCACTCCCGACTGAAAACAACAACCTCGCCCTCAGCCACCAGCCCCCTTTGCGCTTGCACCTTGGTACCTTTATATTTTCCACACTGCGCCTCTTCTGAGCTTCGGTATGCTGTTCTCTTTCCTTCTAGTTGAAGAGTCTCTCCTCAGCCAGGTTTCCTGTGGTTCTGGGTGATGTCTGTTCCGTCTTTTAGTTGTATTTTTGAAGTGGTTGTTTGCGGCAGCAGTCTCCGGTGTTTACCTATGGCGCCATCTTGGTTATCTCTAAACTGTATTTTAAAAAAATAATAGTTTGGGAAAGAGTGAATGAAAACTAAAAAGTCTGAAAATTTCTATTTCTTAACATCTTTTTTACCCATTTGCAGTAAGATGTCAGAGTTGTTTTTTGTTGTTATTTTTTAATGACTTATTAATTTTTTTGAGAGTGAGGAAGGGAGAGGGAGAGAGAAACATAGATCATTGCCTCCCATACACATTCTGCCTGGGGTCTGAACCCATAATCTGGGTATGTGAACTGACAGGGAATTGAACCGATGGCCTTCTGGTGGATAGGACAACGCTGAACAAACTGAACCACACTGGTCAGGGCTCAGAGTTGTTTTTTGTTTTCTGTTTTTTTAAAAAAAATATATTTTTATTGAATTCAGAGAGGGAGGAAGAAGGAGAGAAAGATTGAAATATCAAAGATGAGAGAGGATCATTGGTTACCTGTCTCAAACACATTCCCTACTTGGAATCAAGTTCACAAACTGGTCATGTGACTAGAAATTGGTTCCTAGGTTGCTGTTCAGACATTGACTGGAAATTGGTTCCTAGATCAATGTTCACACATTGAGGAGCCACAATGGCCAGACCAGAGTTTCTAATAAGAGGAAAGGTTTTAGAAAATTAAGTTTGTATTATAAATGAGCCCTGCACTTGTATCCACAAAATGACTGCCTAAATAACCAAATGATACTCTTACTAGAGGCCCGGGGCACAAAACTCATGCAAGAGTACTCCTTCTTTCCGCCTGCTGCTGGCACCAGCACCGGCACCCGAGACCCCGGTTTCCCTCTGGCCGCCGGCATCCGGGACCCGGGCTTCCCTCGCAGAGAGGGGCCCCACTCACCTGCTGCAGCCTGACAGACAGTGGCCTGGCCCCCCCCCCTTTGGGGTGATCATGGATCTTCTCCATTGATCACCCTAAAGGCCAGTGGCCTGGACCTCCCTCTGCGCAGTGATCATTGGTTGATGACGGGACCCCTGTCCAATGGCATTGCACCCACCTTGGCTGGCCTGGTGCCAGTGGGTGTCACAGCATGTTCCTGGATGATCGCCTGGGTGGTCGTTCCACTGTTTGGCCGTTTGGTCAATTTGCATATTATGCTTTTATCGTATAGGACTAGCAACACTGAAATGGGTTGTTTATCTGCTTTTTCTTTGCTTATTCAAATAACATTTTGAAAATATGAAATGATGGAAATATATGTGATCCAATTGGCACTTCTTTGATTGTGAAGGCCCAACTTTTTCCCCTTTCATGGTTTATATTTTGCTAACTGTGCTTTTATAAAGAAAGTGTCCTAGTTGTAAAAAATACAATTTTCATGTTCAGTTGTTGTCCTCTTAAGTGGATCACTTTATTGACACCTAGTGTTTAGACAGCAGAAAGAAATCAGCTAGCTGTTTATGTTATTAGTAAAAACATGGATGCCCCAATGTAACTATTGCAAAAAACCACACTTGTATATTACATGTGTTGAATTATATGTTATAATTTGTTGTATACTCTTTGAGCAGTATTGACAGTGGTGATATGGGTGTGGATATTTGTGTTATTTGTCACATGTTGAAACATGATTAAAAATGCGTTCTCTACGCCTGGCTGATATGGCTCAGTTGGTTGGAGCTTCATCCTGTGCACCAAAGGTCTGCAGGTTCAGCTCATATGTCACATCCTCACAATGGAGCCCAACTGAGCCTGGAACCCTGGTAACCAGGCAGCCACATTCTGTCACTGCCCCTCCCATCTCACTCGGATAGAGACATTGGAGAAGACACCATGTTTTCGTGTTGTCTGCCCTTGTCCCGAGGCCAATGCCTCAAGAGAGGCAGTGATGAGAGTGTGTTTAGTCATGGTCGCAGCTCGATCCGCACTCAGAGGAGAGGACGCCTGTGGCCCTTTTCCCGGCGGGATCAAGAGGTAAGACGGGGAGGTTTTGTTTGGGTCGGGCCACCCCTCTGATCCCAACTGAGCAGCCCCATGTCTCCTCCCCGTGTGTTTGGGGGATGGGGGGTGAAGGGAGCGTTCACGTGGGGAGGGTCTGTCCAGAACTGGAACAGGCTGGGTTCGGGAGTCAGGACCAATCATGTTCACACCCCAGGTCAAGGCTAGCTGGGTGGACGTGGAGTGTGGGTGGCACCCTCTGCCCGAGGTCTGTCCTGAGCCCTGGAGGTGAGTCTCATTTCCTCTCGGGGGATGTCTGTGTAGACACACGGCTGCACTCAATCCAGGAGCAGAAGGTCCAGTGGGCAGAAGCAGCAGTGACTTGGGCCAGGCTTGAGTCCTCCCAGTCAGCTGCCGGTCACTGTCATTGCAGACCCCACGCCAGGCCAAGAAGTCGTCTCAGCTGGTCAAAGAGGAGCAGCAGCTGTTCCATGAAGACCCCCGCCCCACGCCCAGCAGGGAGGGGCCGGTGAGCCACACCACTTCAGGCCAAAGCAGTCCTGAAGTGAGTGTGGCCACCTGGGGGTCTGGGGAACCAGCGCCCACCGGTGTATGGAGAAGGCCTCCTCCACCAGAGCCTCCTAGGCTCCACAAGCCTCCAACCTCGAAGCCGCTCCGTCCCCACAGGCGCATGGCCATTTTCAGGTCTGCCTTGCTGTGCTGTGGCTATGGTAATCGCACCAGGACAGAAGATCTGGACCCTCACGAGGCAGAGCCGAAGGGTGAGAAGGTGGGATGGTGGGGTGGAATGGGTGGGGAGGTCCGTGTGAGCTTATGGGGAGGGCTTGTTGCCAGACACACAGGGGAGCACCCCAGAGCCTGGCCAGGAGCAAAGACTGGCCTCAGACCACCCCACCTGCTGGGCTTTGGGCGGG
>NW_005879005.1:0-7279 GCF_000147115.1 Myotis lucifugus | reverse complement strand
AGAGTTTCTTCTGAAATTGGTTTGTTTCTAATGCAAACATCAAGATATAAAAGAAAATGTGACATTGATTCTTAAGTTCATTTTAAAGTTCTAGTTATCCTTAGCTTGAAAGAAATTCTGAAATTAAGGTCAATTTTAAGACCTACTTGAAGCTCTGAAATTAATCCAGATTATACCTAAAGGGTTTAATAAAGAAAACGTCATGCAAGTGTTCAAGAAAGAAAACAGGGTAATCTGGACCTTAATGCTTGAAACTAGTGCTCCTGGGTCGTGGTAGCCCAGTCTTTCATGCTTGGAACTAATCTTTGTCTGACACCAGCAGTTATTTTTTTAAAAATTGAGATACAGATGACATATAACATGTAACAAGTTTCAAGTGTACAATATGATTTGATATTTGTACATATTGTAAAATGGTCACCACAATAAGTCTAATTAACATCTGTTACTATACAGAAATAAATTTCTCCTTTTGATAAGAACTTTTAAGATCTACTTTCTTAACAACTTTCAAATATACAGTACAGTATTATAATTATAGTCAGCAGGGATTGCTCAGAATTTTTAAATATTCACTCTTCATTTATGCCTGGCAATTTATAATATATTGGCACAGTAATGGTAACTACTGAAATCATAGTCTCTCCTTTCTTTCCTAGCCTCTCTTTCTCCTCCACCCTTTAAACATGAGCATTAACACTCGTTATTTAGTCTCTCATAATCTCTGAATTTTCTTCATTGAGACAGATCCCTTCCTCATGGATTCACCAAACACAATTATGAATACCAAATCCTTATCTCCAATCTAGTCTACTTATTCAAGTGCCAGGACCCAAAATGCCAGTCAGGCACTTGGATTTCTTAAAAGCATCATGTTCACACTTGAAGCCTCCACACATGCTCATTCCCCAAAGAGCCCCTCTGTCCTAACCACTATGTCAGAGGCTATCACCATTTTCTCAATTTCCTGAGCTAGAAGTGCTAGGTGTCCTTTTGAATCGTCATTTTCCTTCATTTCCAATACTCATTCAGTCACTAAGGCTTATTGATTTTTTTCAATTTGTTGCATAGTCACATAATTCTTTATATTTACACTGTCATTTTCAAACTCCAACCTCTTAGTAGACTTTTCCCTGAATTACTGTAATAGCCTCTTGGCTGACCTCCCCTCTCCTTCCCAGTTTCAGAATTGACCTTTTAGAATTAATGTCAAGCATAGCTCTCAGATAATCTCCCTTCATCATTGCTTGTGCATATTAGTTCTAAAGCTTGCTCTTTGTGATAATTTGCCTGATGTCTCTATATACCAGTATATGCAAATCAAAAATGTCATTGGGGGATCATTTAAAAACCTCAATTTCTCCATTTACTCTTCTCTGCATAATGAAAACTCCCACAAACTCCTTTTTCTCTGAATTACTACAAAACAGAGTTTATATAACCTAACTTATGAATTAATTACGTAAGTCTTTGAGAATATTTTTTCTTGAATGTAAGTTGAGGTTCTTGGGTAGAGGGATGAAGCCCTTTGTGGTTCACTGATGAAGACACTGACTTTCACAAGTCACTCACAATAATATGGCACAGCTACATTAGAACAGAAGCTTATAACTCCTGGAAGAAAAGAAAGAGTGAGCCTGCTGGCTGGCAGGTGACAAGGGCCAAATCTGTAAAGATAAATACAACAAACGTGAGGTTGGGAGAAGAGATAAAGATCAGAAAAGGGGCTTTTAGGAAGTATGTACTCTCTATATCAAAGATTCAGGAAGCTCCTTCAGTCAATTTGACAGATTCTAGAAGCAGAACCAAGTCTTGCTAAAAAGACATAATGGTAATTACATATGGAAGATGAAGGTTCACAGTCTATCAGTATGAGGCTAGAGTTTGGGATTTGGACTTAGTAGACCAGGGAGTGGGATCAAGGGACCAGAAGTGGGAGTTAGTTTGGAAGACTATGGTGGCCTGGAAGTAAAACAAGGGTGTCACAGTTTGATGAACTAACACCAGCCTGGTAGACTAAACCCTTTTACAGGAAAGTTGCTAGGAAGATGGACTTTCTCTCTCTATTGCTAGGTTCTCTCCTTCTCCTTCCTCTTGGTCAAAGTGTGAAGTGAAAAATTCTGATTGTGAAGGTTAACTCATTGTCCCATGTTTTTCCATTAAGAGAGCAAATCTAAAATAAATCCACATGTGTCAGAGAAATATGGCATCTATTTTCTTTCTTCTCCTTCCTAGACAAGTACAGGGCAGTAACCTGGGCAAGTGTCTAATCTCAACACTCTTTGCTGTAGATTAAATCTGGACCAGAGTGGAAGGGTAAGAGGAAGGGGAGACAGAAAGGTAGCATTCATTTCTTCAGCATCAGCAACAAATGCAGAACACACTGCCTCGTTGAAAGGAACCTGTCATCTGTTCAGATATAGTTTTCTGTCCTTGACTAAAGATAGGCTAATATGTTTCAAGTCAGTTGATTATCTCAAATCACAGAGGGATGAGGATGCTAGCATGACTTAAGTGGAGAAATTCTTAATAGAAACTGGAGAGTGGGACATATTTCTGAAAAGAGCCCGGTATACTGAGACCAAATCTGTCTGAAGAAGTTGAAATTGATGAAGCAATGGAGAATGAAGTCTATGATGTTGGAATACAGAGAGCAGCATAGATAATAGATAAAGAGAGCTCAAATATGCCCGTGGCAGTATTCAGTTCCCTTGTCAGTTCTGTAATAGCAGGGACCTTAGGATGGTTCACCTCACGGTTTTGATAAGTGTCTGGCAAAACAAGATTTTATAAGGCATTTTGGTTAATTGCTTAAATCATTTACTAAGCAATGTAGTGTAGAATTTTTCTATATTTTAACAACTTTCTTCACTGTTCTTCGCACAGTGGTCTTGTCCATGTTTAAATTTTTAATATATATTTTCAGTGACTTTCATTTATAGAGTCTCTCCAGTTTTGAACTTAGTTTTTATGATGCAGCTACCCTTTTTTTATAACATTTATGTATAACCAATTTCTAAAACATTGTATAAATGTGAAAATTGCTATAACAATAACGCTTGGTAACAAACACAGTTTACCCTTTGTGTGTGAATGTCTAGTGGTAGGAACTCTATGGATAACCAGATAGGAAACAATTTTCAGGGAGCAATTCATGTACCTTTTGCATGTTTTATAGAGAAAATGGGTAACATCGATGAGTTAGGTGCACCAATTAAGTGGACAATAGTAGAAAGAACTACTTTATGTATTTTTTTCATTTGTTTTATGTAAATAAAAATTTTAATATATATTTATAAGCAACTTGCTTTTCTCAATGACACAGAACAACAGCTTAAACCTAACTCATTCTTTTCAATCACTGATGGATATTTTATAAAATGGACTTGTTAAAAATCTTGTCAACCATCCTTTATTGATAAACATTCTGATTATTTCTAGGTTTGGCCACTTCAGACACATTTCATGGAGTTTTTTATAAATACACTAGGGGCCCAGTGCACAAATTCATGCACTTGAAAGGAACTGTGGGCCGTGAGGATGCAGTAGGCACAGGGGCAGGTCTTGGCCCATCCTCCACAACCCTGCCTGGCCCCTCCCATCACGGCCCCCAGTCACTTGTCTGCCAGCAGCCCCACTCCTGCCGCCACTGCCACCGCAACTCCCATGCACTGATGGCGCCAGTGCTGATGGTGCCAGCCCTGTTCACACCACTGAAGGTATGAAGCAATTGGGACTGGCACTGTCAGTGGGTGAAAATGGCAGCTGCTGCCCTGATATCCCCTCAGGAGCAGGGGTAGTTAGAGAAGTCCTCAGGGGCAATCAGGGCCAGCAGCTGATGCTCACACCTGCTGATGTTGCTGAGTGTTTAGGACCAGCACTGGGCACCAGCAGTGGGTATGAGCAGCGGCTCCGGCGCTGGCTGCAGGTGCAAGCGGGGCCATTGCCGGCAGCGAGTGCAAGAGGCAGCTGCCGGCCCCAATCTCCCCTCAGGAGTAGGGGGAGGTGGAGAAGCCCTGAGGGGCAATCAGGGCCAGTGCCGGGTGCCAGCAGCAGGTGCAAGTGGGGCCAGCACTGGCAGCAGGTGCAAGTACTGGGCAGGACTGCAGTGCAGGAGCAAAGAATTTTCAGTAACCACCAGAGGCTCACCCCTATGACAGAGACTAGCACCCTGCCTTGGTCTGACACCCCTGCTCACCTGCTCCACCATGCTGCCACGGCCGATGCCTGCCATGTTCCACACATGCCCCCTGATGATCAGCGCATGTCACAGGGAGTAGTTGTTCAGTTGTTCCTGTTGTTCCACCATTGGGTCTATTTGCATATTAGCTTTTTATTATATAGGATTCTACAGGATAAATTCTTTAAAGATTGTTTCTTTTGTCTTTCAATTTCCACTTTCAATGTCTTTAAGTTTCAAGTATATTTATGCCATATTTTAAAACAAGGCCAGGGGCACAAAAAGGATCACTGTAGTTTATGTTTATACTTGGCAAGTTTTTGACCAGTTTAAAAATTTCAACCAATGTGTGGAGGAGCTGCTGCTCATTTGGAATCTACTGTGATTCCCAAAGCTATCCTCTGTCTATTGGCTTGAATAGTTTTGTAAGTAAATATTCCTTGTACTTCTTACATGTAGAGAGTGCTACATCTAAAACAAACAGCTCTTCCTTATTCCTGTGGTTGTTTTATATTTAATTTTTTTTACTGCAAAATTTGTCATGGAATCCAGAAAAGAAATGTAAAACTTCACATTGAGAGGATATGGGGAAATATGAAGCTTTAAACACATAAAATGTTAATGTAAAATACTAAATGGTTTCCATTTCTTTCAAATCAGAACCATGTTAGCACATAAAAGTTAAATCTGTTTTTAGTTTCCCATGATAATGTGAATTATTTTGAGTTTTATAGTTATTATGGGCCAGTGGGCTATAACATACAGTATGGATGTGTTTTCCTTAAATAGTGACCAGCATTTACAAGCTATGTTACTGATTCAGGGCTCATAAATATCCCAGGAAAGTATCAGGGCCACCATGTTACACGACTCTTCTCTTTAATGACTCTAATCACATACCGAATTTTCTAAATCAGCTGCCACACTGAACATCTAACTCCATCTGATTGCTGATTCTTCAAGATGCACTTCTATGATCGCTGTTCTCTTGATTATCAATATCTAGCTGTGAAAGTTTTATAATAACCTGGAAATATGGGAGTTGGGTTTTATTCTAATTTTCTTTTTTCTCATTTTAGAATCCTAGTATGTACAAGCCAGAGATGCGGGAGACAATGGAAGCCTAGGGTTACATATTTTGTATTCTCCCATTTATTGTGAAGAGAAGTATTTCTTTCCTGCCTGACTCTTCCAAATTAGAGAAGCATGTATTTTTGAGGAAATTGAAGAATTCTATTGAATAAAGTAAATCTCTACAGGAACCAGTCAGAGAAAATATGCATATCTCAGTTCCAGTTTTGCCTCCTGCCCTCACAAACCTATTTTAGGCATGCACAGTGATGAAAACTGTCTTAAGGGTTTTCATTAGTGTTTGGCAGACACAAATGAGCTACCTTGGGTTATGTCAGTTATGCAGTATATGCACAAAATGTAGTTGCATAGATAAAAAATAAGTATATAGGTGATAGAGTGTCCTTGTCTGCTACATTATGCTAAAATCTTGATCATGAAAGTCAACATAAGCCTTCAGCCCCTCAATTCCTGAATAACAGGAATGAAATTGTGTATTTCCATTCACCGAACTACTTGCTAAGAGAGACTCAGTCATAATTTTAATGACTCAATATTTCCTGATGGCCGTCTTTATGGTTTTTTTTCCATTCAGGATTCCCGGCAAAATCACTGCATGCCTAACCCTTGGTAGACAGAGTACAGAAGGCTGTCCCTTTTAGGAAAGGCTTCTCTGCATCTTCGCTCATGGCGCTTAACAAATAGAGCCCAGGAGTGGAGCCACTCTGACGTGAAGCATTTTCTGATTTCCATGACGTAGATACTCCCAGTGTGGCTCATTTCCAAAGTGATGTCACTAAATGAAGATTTGGGAAGATGTACTAGCAGTTGGCTCTTGTGAAACAGTACCAGCTTCACACACCAATTTCAAATGTTTTACCCTCCATCACCTTGTTCTGATTAAGCAAGAACTGAGTGGGGGATGGATGGTGGAATGCAGAGGTTAAAAGAGGAGTTGTATTTATGATTCGCAGTTCTAAAAGAAAGTGGCTAATGAGAATCAGGAAGGAAGTTAAATTTCAGGTATGGTTTTTGTAAGGCTGTTTTTCCAAGTCAGAGTTACTCTTTTATCCAGTATGTTTGAGAAAATACATTAACCTATTGTTCCTACGAGGTCTAGTGCTGACTGCTGGAACAAACCATTATTCATAATAGGTACCCAAAGGTGCAGTTCTTTTTTCCCTTGGAAGAGGGGAGTGGTCCATCACCACCATTTGAAATAAGTTGCCATATGCATACAAGTGCCAGCTATTTTGGATAAATCTGAAACTATTCAGCAGGATATATTGTTCCCACATACCCAAGACAGAACATTTATGTTTGAGGCAATATAGTCTTATAATCACATATCTGAACATTTATTCTATCTCTGAACTCCTGTGAGACTTTGTGGCAATTCACTCAACCATTCATTACCTCAAAGTTTACTTCTCAAGCAGAGATATTATTTCACACCCTTAGAAGATTATGACTAAGTTGCATGAGTGGCAGGGATGCTTTGAGTTGTGAGTAGATACCAGTATACCCCAAGCTAAAAGCCAGGACTATCAAACAGAACTTCCACCCTGATGGAAATATTCTACATCTGCACTGTCCCATTGAAAATCCAGTCTCTCAGTGGAACTAGCCAGCTTCCATGTAGTGACAACCATGGCATTATGGAAAACACACACACACACACACACACACACACACACACATACACACACACACACACAACTGTTCATGAATTTTAAAAATCGTTTTTCACTGATAGTGGCAAAAATAGGAAAAAAAATTATATATGCTCTCACAAGAAACTGATCTGCTCACAATTTCCATACCACCTTCTAACTCATTTAAAACATGGTCAGTGCTACAACTGCCCTCATCCAAAATTTAAAATAAAATTATCATAGAAAATATTGCTAGCAAAACCTGTTCTAGAACCTCAGTTAAGTTTTAAGAAGAGAATATATTGTAGTATCAAATAAAATTATTTGAAACCCACAAAGTGTTTTAATGGCCTGGGTGATTTTAGTGTTTATT
>NW_005879004.1:0-7279 GCF_000147115.1 Myotis lucifugus | reverse complement strand
CTCTGCCACATACCTTAAAAGCTGGTGAAGGTAAAGACAAAAAAGTGGGGTTTTAGTAGAGGGATATTTTTTAGAAAAAATTCTAGGGAAGGTCTAGCAAATGGAGAGGTAGTTTGAAGCTAAGGAAGCTTGCAAATTTAGAAATCTGCACTTACATCCCTTCTCTATCTTAACACCACCATTGTCAAATGGGAACACCCAACCCAGAGGGTGGTTGTGACTTAAATTTCATCAGATAATGTGTATAAGGTGCACTATCGGGAAGCTGATAGTGTTCAATGAATCGTCAACCTTGGGATGAGTGTGCTGGGAAATAGCAAGAGGGGTAAGCAGTGAATAGACATAAGCAGGGTACACAGCTACCAGAACAAACTCCCATTGTTCATGCATCTCTTTCTATTTCCTCTCCCCTTGACAACTCAACTTTTAGCTCTGTAGGCTTTAAATAAAACCAGCAACAAAACAAACAAACAAACAAAACAAGAAAAGTGAGGTAAGTCATATATAATATTTATTACAATATGTATTTATACTTGATCATGATTCTATGTAGAGTTTCATTATGCTATCCTTTAGGTGTAGCACAGTATAATCAAGAACCAGAAATTTTAGGAAATGAAAAATGATGAAGCTAGTTTGAGACTTTAAAAAGTATACTGAACACTTCTTGGACATCTTCCCAATTCTCAATGACATTTTCTCTGTCAACTGCCACTTCCCTGTGCCCCTGTCTGCCACCCCATTTATCTCATTAACTGGAGTGAGATTCTGGCAGCTAAACCATACCCAGGTGAGTCAGTGGGAACCTGCCTTCTATGAATTGAGAATTGGGATCCAGAGACAGAGACAATATCTATTGACTCAGGAACTGAGGAGACAGGAACTAAGGAACTTTTCAAGAATTGCATTCTGCCTGCCATGCACGAAGAGACAATGAAAAGGCAGTCTCTGCCCAGCAAGGGAAGCGGTGCGGAGAGGAAAAGTAGGAAAAAGTATTGTTGGTTCCTTGTCGCAGGTGGTAGTGCTGGGATAAATTTCTCCCAAATATCCCAACCTTCTTCCAATACATTTTCCATTTGAAATATTTCTTTTTTTTTTCTTATATTGATTTTTTTTTTATTGCTTAAAGTATTACAAAGGGTATTACATATGTGTCCTTTTTTTCCCCACCCTTGACAATCCCCCGGGTTCCCCTACCCCCCAGTGTCTTATGTCCATTGGTTATGCTCATATGCATGCATACAAGTCCTTTGGTTGATCACTTACCCCCCTCACTCCTGCCCCCCAACCCTCCCTGGCCTTCCCGCTGCAGTTTGACAATCTGTGTGAGGCAGCTCAGCCTCTGTATCTATTATTGTTCAAAAGTTTATAATGGTCTCTATTATCCATGAATGAGTGAGATCATGTGGTATTTTTCCTTCATTGACTGGCTTATTTCACTTAGCATAATGCTCTCCAGCTCCATCCATGCAGTTGCAAATTGTAAGAGTTCCTTCTTTTTTACAGCAGCGTAGTATTCCATCATGTAGATGTACCACAGTTTTCTAATCCATTCATCTACTGATGGGCACTTAGGCTGTTTCCAGATCTTAGCTATGGTGAATTGTGCTGCTATGAACATATGGGTGCATATATCCTTTCTGATTGGTGTTTCTGGTTTCTTGGGATATATTCCTAGAAGTGGGATCACAGGGTCAAATGGGAGTTCCATTTTTAGTTTTTTGAGGAAACTCCATAATGTCTTCCATAGTGGCTGCACCAGTCTGCATTCCCACCAGCAGTGCACAAGTGTTCCTTTTTCTCCACATCCTCTCCAGCACTTGTCGTTTGTTGATTTGTTGATGATAGCCAGTCTGACAGGTGTAAGATGGTACCTCATTGTTGTTTTGATTTGCATCTCTCAGATGATTAGTGACTTTGAGCATGTTTTCATATGTCTCTTGGCTTTCTGAATGTCCTCTTTTGAAAGGGGTCTATTTAGATCCTTTGCCCATTTTTTGATTGGATTGTTTATCTTCCTTTTGTTAAGTTGTATGAGTTCCCTATAGATTTTGGAGATTAGGCCCTTATCAGATATGACATTGGCAAATATGTTTTCCCACGCGGTGGGTATTCTTGTTGTTTTGTTGATGGTTTCTTTTGCTGTGCAGAAGCTTTTTATTTTGATGTAGTCCCATTTGTTCATTTTCTCTTTAGTTTCAAGTGCCCTAGGAGCTGTATCAGTGAAGAAATTGCTTCGGCATATGTCTGAGATTTTGTTGCCTTTGGATTCTTCTAGAATTTTTATGGCTTCCCGTGTTACATTTAAGTCTTTTATCCATTTTGAGTTTATTTTTGTGTATGGTGTAAGTTGGTGGTCTAGTTTCATTTTCTTGCATATATCTGTCCAATTTTCCCAACACCATTTATTGAAGAGACTATCTTGGCTCCATTGTATGTTCTTGCCTCCTTTGTCAAATATTAATTGAGCATATTGGTTCGGGCCGATTTCTGGGGTCTCTATTCTATTCCATTGATCTATATGTCTGTTCTTGTGCCAGTACCAGGCAGTTTTGAGAACAGTGGCTTTGCAATACAGCTTGATATCTGGTATTGAGATCCCACCTACTTTGTTCTTTCTCAGGATTGCTGCAGCTATTCGGGGTCTTTTTTTATTCCAGATGAATTTTTGGAGAGTTTGTTCTAGGCCTGTGAAATATGCCATTGGTATTTTAATGGGAAGTGTGTTGAATTTATAGATTGCTTTGGGTAGTATGGACATTTTAATGATGTTAATTCTATCAATCCATGAACACGGTATGTTCTTCCATCTGTTTATGTCTTCCTCTATCTCTTTTTTCAATGTCCTGTAGTTTTCTGAGTAGAGGTCTTTTACCTCTTTAGTTAAGCTTATTCCTAGGTAGCTTAATTTTTTTGGTGCGATGGTAAATGGGATTGTTTTTATAATCTCTCTTTCTGAAAGTTCACTATTGGTGTATAGAA
Source organism: Myotis lucifugus (assembly GCF_000147115.1). Lineage (NCBI taxonomy): Eukaryota > Metazoa > Chordata > Mammalia > Chiroptera > Vespertilionidae > Myotis > Myotis lucifugus. The sequence goes on along the minus strand of NW_005879004.1, from coordinate 4,297 downwards.
ATGCCTCAGATTTCTTGGCATTAATTTTGTATCCTGCTACTTTGCCAAATTCATGTATTAAGTCTAGTAGTTTTTTGACGGAGTCTCTAGGGTTTTGTATGTATAATATCATGTCGTCTGCAAATAAGGACAGTTTTACTTCCTCTTTTCCAATTTGGATGCCTTTTATTTCTTCTTCTTGTCTAATTGCAATGGCTAATACTTCCAGTACTATGTTGAACAGGAGTGGTGAGAGTGGGCATCCCTGTCTTGTTCCTGTTCTTAGGGGAAATGGTGTTAGTTTTTGTCCATTGAGTATGATGTTGGCTGTGGGCCTGTCATATATGGCTTTTATTATGTTGAGGTATGATCCTTCTACTCCCACCAAGCTGAGAGTTTTTATCAAAAATGGGTGTTGGATTTTGTCAAATGCTTTTTCTGCATCAATTGATATGACCATGTGGTTTTTTTCTTTCAATTTGTTTATGTGATGTATCATGTTTATTGATTTGCGTATATTGTACCATCCTTGCATCCCTGGGATAAATCCTACTTGGTCATGGTGTATGATCTTTCTGATGTACTGCTGGATCCGATTTGCTAAGATTTTGTTGAGGATTTTGGCATCTATGTTCATGAGGGATATTGGCCTGTAATTCTCTTTCATTGTGTTGTCTCTATCTGGTTTTGGTATTAGGGTGATGCTGGCTTCATAGAATGAGCTTGGAAGTGTTCCTTCCTCTTGAATTTTTTGTAGTAGTCTGAGGAGGGTAGGTTTTAGTTCTTCCTTGAATGTTTGGTAAAACTCCCCTGTGAAGCCATCTGGTCCTGGGCTTTTGTTTGCTGGAAGCTTTTTGATGACTGCTTCAATTTCTTCCATAGTTATTGGCCTATTGAGATTTTTAGATTCTTCCTGATTGAGTTTTGGAATGTTGTATTTTTCTAGGAATTTGTCCATTTCCTCCAGGTTGTCTAGTTTGTTGGAGTAGAGCTGTCCATAGTATTTTTTAACAATCATTTGTATTTCTGTGGGGTCTGTTGTTATTTCGCCTCTATCGTTTCTGATTTGGTTTATTTGGGTCCTCTCTCTTTGCTTCTTGGTGAGCCTGGCTAGAGGTTTGTCAATCTTGTTTATCCTTTCAAAGAACCAGCTCTTGGTTTCGTTGATTTTTTGTATTGTTTTTTTGGTCTCTATGTCATTTATTTCTGCTCTAATCTTTATTATCTCCTTCCTTCTGCTCACTCTGGGGTTTTCTTGTTGCTCTCTTTCTAATTCTTTGAGTTGTAGAGTTAGATGATTTACTACCATTTTTTCTTGCTTTTTGAGATAGGCCTGTAGAGCTATAAACTTCCCTCTCAGGACTGCTTTCATTGTGTCCCAGAGGTTTTGGATTGTTGTGTTTTCATTGTCATTAGTGTCCAGGATGCTTTTAATTTCTTCTTTGATCTCATTGGTAACCCAATCAATATTTAATAACATGCTATTCAGCTTCCAAGTGTTTTTGTATTTTGGGTTGTTTTTTTTTGTAGTTCATTTCTAATATTATGCCATCGTGGTCTGAGAAGATGCTTGGTATGATTTCAATCTTCTTGAATTTGGGGAGACTTTGTTTGTGACCCAATATGTGGTCTATTTTTGAATGTGTCTTATGAGCCCTTGAGTAGAATGTATATTCCGTGGCTTTGGGGTGAAGTGTTCTGAAGATGTCAATTAAGTCCATCTGATCAAGTGAGTCATTTAGGGTTGCTGTTTCTTTGCTGATTGTTTGTCTAGAGGATTTATCCAGAGATGTCAGTGGTGTATTAAAGTCCCCTACTATGATTGTATTGTTGTCGATCTCTCCTTTGATATCTTCCAGGAGTTTTTTTATGTATTTCGATGCTCCTGCATTGGGTGCATAAATGTTTACCAGGGTTATATCTTCTTGTTGTATTGATCCCTTTAGTATTATGAAGTGGCCTTCCTTATCTCTGGTTATGGCCTTCACTTTGAGGTCTATTTTGTCCGATATAAGTATTGCTACCCCAGCTTTCTTTTCCTTTCCATTTGCCTGGAAGATATTTTTCCATCCCTTCACTTTCAGTCTGTGTGAGTCCCTTCTAATGAGGTGGGTCTCTTGTAGACAGCAAATGTATGGGTCATGTTTTTTTATCCATTCAGCCACTCGATGTCTTTTGGTTGGAGCATTTAGTCCGTTTACGTTTAAAGTTATTATTGAAAGGTACTTGTTTGTAGCCATTTCTTTTTTTGTGTGTGGCTGTTTTCTTTCTGAGCTTTTTATTTCTTCTTTTTACACCAGTCCCTTTAGCATTTCTTGCATTGCTGGCTTGGTGGTGATAAACTCCCTTAGCCTTTTTTTTGTCTGTGAAGCTTCTTATTTCCCCTTCAATTTTGAATGATAGCCTTGCTGGATATAGTATTCTTGGATTCAGTCTTTTGCTTTGCATCACTTTGTAAATTTCCATCCATTCTTTTCTGGCCTGATATGTTTCTGTTGAGAAATCATTTGATAGTCTAATGGGAGATCCCTTGTATGTAACTTTCTGTCTCTCTCTTGCAGCCTGTAAGATTCTCTCTTTGTCCTGAACATTTGCGATGGTAATTATGATGTGTCTTGGTGTGGGTTTTTTCGGGTTCACCTTGTTTGGGACTCTCTGTGCTTGTGTGACTTTTTTCTTCCTCACCTCAGGGAAGTTTTCTGATATTATTTCTTTGAGTAGGTTTTCTAATCCTTGTTCCTCTTTCTGTTGTTCTGGCACCCCTATTATTCCTATGTTGTTTCATATCATGTTGTCCCAAAGCTCCCTTAGGCTCTCCTCCTGTCTTTTAATTTTTTTCTCCAATTGCAGTACATTTTGGGTGTGTTTTGCTTCCTTGTGTTCTAATTCACTAATTTGGTCCTCCGCTTCTCCTAGTCTACTGTTGATGCTTTCAATGGTGTTTTTTATTGCAGCTATATCGCTCTTCATTTCTTGTTGGGTCTTACATAAGTTATTGATTTTTTCATCTGTTTCTTCTTGCTTCTTGCATAAGTTTTTGATTTTTTCATCTGTTTCTTCTTGCTTCTTGAATAAGTTGTTGACTTTTTCCTCCGTCCGGTGTATGCACTCTAGGACCCTTATTCTGAATTCTTTTTCTGTCATGTTGCATGCCTCTGTATCACTTAGCTGCTTTTCTGGCGAGTCCTCCTTTTCTTTCCTTTGGGGGTTTCTTTTCCTACCCATGTTTGATCTCACTGACATATCTAGATGTTGAGTCGTTCAGTGGCTGCTCCCTGGGTGGCAGGGGCTCCTTGGGCTGTGGTTGCTGCTCGGATGGTTGCGGTAGCAGCTGCTTCCCAGTTGGCAGCAGCTCCTCTGGTGGGTGCTGTTCACAGCTGTGGTGGCTCTTCTGGCTGTTGGGGGGAGGTTTCAGGTACAGCTGCGGTCTGGGAAACGCTCCTCTCTTACCAGCACTGCATGATCTTGGAAACGCTCCTCTCTTACGGGCACTGCATGATCTGGTCATTTCCTCAGGGTGCCCCCTTTAGTCTCAGTTCTCCGCAATCACAAAATCCAAATCTCAAATCTCCTGGCGCCAGCAAACCTGCAGAACTCCTTTCCCCAGCCAGGGGCTGTGTCTGTCCCAAGAGATGCGGCTGTCTGCCACGCGGTCTCCCTCCGACCCTCTGGGCTCAGAGGTCTGGAAAACTTTCCTGTCCAGATCCCTGGTTTTTTACCTTTCCAGGGGAGCTCTGCCCTTCCCAGCTGCAAACCGTCTCACCAGCTGAGTAAATTCGCCAATTCGGGGTGGGTGTTATTAGTTTCAGCTGCTTACTCCGTTTGCTCCGGGACAAGACCTGGGACACATCTGCCTATATTGCCACCATCTTGCTTCTCCTGAAATATTTCTTAAGGTAGCTTGAGATGGTTTCTATAATTCTCTACCTAATGAGATTTGAGTATGCATGGCAGGGACTTCCAGTGCTCACCCACATCCTATCTTATTTTCTTCTATCTTCAACTTTCTCATCTCTAATTCTTAAACCTAAAATGTCTAGAACTGGAATCTTGCTTGAGTTCTGGCTTGGATATGTTCATTGGTTTCCATGGCATTTTTTGGAGCACAAGAAAATTTAAGTGCCTTCTCTGGGAGGTGGGGGGCACGGAGGTAAAAAGAGAGAATTTATTGGCTCATACAACTGAAAGTCCAACAGTAGATCTGGGTTTAAGAGTAGCTAAATCCGCCCTAACTGGTTTGGGTCAGTGGATAGAGCATCGGCCTGCAGACTGCAAAGGTGCCCAGGTTCGATTCCAGTCAAGGGCATGTACCTTGGTT
>NW_005879003.1:0-7280 GCF_000147115.1 Myotis lucifugus | reverse complement strand
TATATATATATATATATATCTCCTCACTCTTTTAAATTCCATTTGTGATAAATATTACAAGTAAATACTATCTGTACAATATGTTCTCACACTATTTCCTAAGCACTTCTACTTCCATGATCTACTTCCTGATTTCCATTGCTTTTGGCAGTTTTCCACCTTTAAAATTTGTTATTATTATGTTTGAGATTTCAGCTGCCTCCCATCTACAACAAATATAGAGTTGACTTTTCTCCTTGTGGCCTTTGGGTAATTTTCAGGAAAAGAAGGGACAAGGCTAACTTTACACTTGCATCTGTATATTGGAATCCACTCCTTCCTTCAAAAAACACTGTTTATGTGGCTTCTGGACACTCCTGTCTCCTGACTCTCCCCCTATAGAGTGGGTGCTCCTTCTCAGTCTCTCTTGCTAGAATCCTGTGTCTTCCTGACTTGCAAATGTAGTGCTTAAGGGTATAGTTCTTGACTTCTTCTCTTACCCATTGTCTCCCTCACAGTAGAATTCAGTCTTTACCAGGACTGAAAGGTTTTGCCCCCAGGTAACTCTCTGCCATCACTTGCTAATTTCTCCTCAATAAACCCTCTCTGACTTCCTTGCTGTTCCCTGATTACACCAAGTGCACTCCTGTCTCAGAGGCTTGGCACCGGCTGCTCCCTCCATCTGGAAATCTCTCAGGTAACCCATGTCTCCCTTCACTCCACTTTTCTTCCTCCTCAAAGAGGCCATTCCTGACTTCCCTGCCAATCTCTATCCCCTTCACCTGACTTTAACTTTTCAGGGTGCTGATTACCACCAGGCATTCTGCATATTTCTCTGCTTACCAGGTCTACTGATAGGACTAGAGACTTTGCTTTTGTACCCCTGTGCTTGGAATGTGACTGGTGCACAGCAGGCATTAAATAACTAAATATTTGTTGAATAAAAGAATGTATCAATAAATGCATCTCTATAGAGTGTGTAGACACCGGTGGGAAGGTGAACAATGGCCATTGTTGAACAGAGAGGAAAACAGAGAAACAAAGGTCTAAGATGAGGGAGGCAGCAAATGGATGCCACAAAAACCAAGGAAATCTCTCTCTATACATGTCAAACAGAAAATTTAAAAATTGTATATGAAAGTGAAATTTGGAGGTTTCATAGCTAAGGTGTGGTACTTATTTGTCTTTAGTCATGTCTAGAAGTGGAGCCTCTATAAGAGATTTCTGAAACATATTTCAAAGATACCAACCCTTGACCTGGTCTCTTGGGATTCAGTTTCTACCAGTTGCCTTGACCTGACTTCATTAACTCACCTGGATGGCTCTGACTCGGGAACTCTCCCTTTACTATCCATGGTTCTTCTTGCTCCAACTTGAATATCAGCTCAGGTTGGGTGACACAGTGCCCTGTTATGGGAAATGACAGGGGACTTGGCAACGTTTCTTAGGGTTCAGGCCCTTTGAGGAATCAGACGGGAGAAGCTTTAGAAGCTGAACAAGCCCAAACCGGTTTGGCTCAGTGGATAGAGCGTCAGCCTGCAGACTGAAAGGTCCCGGGTTCGATTCCGGTCAAGGGCATGTACCTTGGTTGCGGGCACATCCCCAGTAGGAGGTATGCAGGAGGCAGCTGGTCGATGTTTCTCTCTCATCGATGTTTCTAACTCTCTATCCCTCTCCCTTCCTCTCTGTAAAAAAATCAATAAAATATATTTAAAAAAAAAATAGAAGCTGAACAATGATGGAGCCCTCGTCGAAAAAGACTCTTTCACTGGGGAGGTGAGAATACAATATTCTTTCAAGTTCCTTAAAAGGATCTTTTAATCCGAATTCTCAAGCCGAAAACTCATAATATTCTACATTGATGTGGTTCCTAAGAAAGGAAGTGCAGGCTGTTGGGAGTTGCATGGGGCTGTGCTTACCCAGGGACAACAGGTGCCTGTAGTTCTCCAGCATCACCTCCCTGTACAGGTGCCTCTGAGCAGAGTCCAGCAGCTGCCACTCATCCCGGGTGAAGGCCACAGATATATCCTCGAAGGACACTGACCCCTGTAATAGCCCAATGCTGCTCAGTCTGAAGTGCTCAGGACCAGAGGCATGAGAACGACATCTGGGAACGAATCCTACTGTGCTCCCCGTTAAGAGTTTACCAGGCAATATTACAAGGGATGTCTATGTACTTGTGGGAAAGACAGAAATCACAACAGAAATACTCTGCTGCCATGCCTGTTTATTAATTCATAAAGCAATCTGAGTTCCTCTGCCTGCCTAGAACTGTTCTGGTTTTGGAGGACGCCAAGGAGAATAAGACACTGGTCCTGTTCTTAAGGCATTGACAGACTGATGAGGCGAATTTCTACAGAAATAGACATGTGCAACAGTGAATTATGGGAGCCATGAAAAACTGTGGACAGAGTGAGGTCACAAAGGGGAGAGAGGGTTACATTTTTGTGTGTGTTTTTTCAGGTTATGCTGCATTGAGGAGATAAAGATGTGGTTGCACACCAACAGTGAGTTTTGTGTGAATAAAAGACAACAGTATAAGCCAAGATACAGACACACTAAAAATGCACATTTGGTTAAGGGAATTGCAAGTAGTACAGCGTGATAGAATAAGGTGGGAGGCTTTGATGAGACATAGAATAGTTGGAGGTATTTAGTGGTCAGACATGGAGAAATTTTGAACTTTCCTCTATAGAGCAGTGGCCTCCAAATACTTGGTCACCCCATCAGTAAGAGTTACTGGGTCTTTCTCCAGGTTTGCAGGCTCAATCCCCAGTGGGGGGCACGCAGGAGGCAGCCAATCAATAACTCTCTCTCATCATTGATATTTCTATCGCTCTCTCTCCCTCTCCCTTCCTCTCTGAAATCAATAAAAAATACATTTTTTTAAAAAGTTACTGGGTATTTCTTATAAATTATACTCGATGTCTATGACTCTCCAGCCATACACCAAAAGTAAAGTTTAACTTTCCTGAGCTTTTTAGATACAAAAGGAACATAAAAGTGCATTCTAGTACTTTATTTACAGCCCACATAAGACTTGATTGTGCAGTGTCTCTGGGGCCAACATGCCTCGCGTTTGGAGATTGCTTCTGAGGACGATGGGGCCATGTAAACAAGTGACACATCAGAATTATAAATTGAAAGACCTGACTTCATTAACTCACCTCTTCTAGACCTAGAAGCCGAGTGCAAGGTATTTCGAAGCTGTGGTTCTCAATTAGACATAATTTTGCCACTCATGGGGGATTTGGCAATGTCTGGAGACATGTCTGGTTGTCACAACTGAGGAAAGGGTGCTACTGGTATATGGTGGGTGGAGTCCAGAGATACTACTAAATATCCTACAATATTACTGGGCCAGCTTCTACAGCAAGGACTTATCTGGTCTGGCTGGTGTGGTTCAGTGGTTGAGCATCGACCCAGTAACCAAGAGGTCACTGGTTCAATTCCTGGTCAGGGCACATGCCCAGGTTGCAGGGTGTACAGGAGGCAGCTGATGGGTGATGTTTCTCTCTCATTAATGTTTCTATCTCTTTATCCCTCTCCTTTCCTCTCTCTCTCTAAAAATCCATAAAAACATGTTATTGTTTTAAAAAAAATAATTAGCTGGCCCAAAATATTGATAGTGTTGAAGTTTAAGAAAGCCTGTTTCCAAGAGAAGTCAGAGAGGAAGGTAATAGACTATGAAAAGAGATGACCACCTACTTTAATGTAGCAGCAAAAGGATTTAGAAGTGGGAGCTGATTTCTAAATGGAATTAGTCAGTAATTGTTTATGGAATGAGGAGGGGGAAAGGAGCAGTGGTCCCCAGGTAAGTGCCAGAGCAGCTGGGTCAATGCTGATGCCAGATACTGAGATTGGCAAAATAGGAGAGGGAGCAGATTGGGCAGGAGGAGAGAGAGCTGACTCTTGGACGTGTTATACTGAAGGCATCCGTGGCACCCACGGGTGGAGATGTTGAGGTGACAGCTGGGGCTCAGGAGAGAGGTGTAGGGTTAGGATGTATTTTTAGAAACCAGGAACATCTCAGTGGTAGCAGAAGCCATCCGAACAGGGACCTTGCTCACAAAGAGCATGGAGACCAAGCGGACAGAGCCTGGGGGCAGCAGGGCAAGGCCAGTGGGCCTGGTGACGACGAAGGAACAGGAACCAGGAGTTAGCAGCTGTATCTGCGGCATCTACAACAGTCCTGGTCTGGTCCACCGTGGTGCCCCAAAAGCAACGGTCAAATAAATGCTGTCTGGTGGTGACAATTTCAAGAATAAGTGCTCTCCTAACTCGATGCAATGGGCTGGGGACACACACACACACACACACACACACACACACACACACACTCTCCTCTGCCTCTGAAACTACAGCAAGAAGAGACATAAAAACACTAATGTGTGTATCAGAACAGAGGCACATGGGGAAAGAGGATGGCGGCAAGTGAGAAACGCTGACTGGCTTCTGGAAGATGTAGAGGAGGAGGGAGATAGTGGCAGCACTGTGCTCACCCCTTAATACAGAGTGTGGCAAAGTCTCAGGTTCGGCGCAAAGCCTGGCGAGACCTCCCAGCTCAGGAAACTCTAGTGGACGTGGGTGGGGCTGCAGAAGAGGGAGCAGGAGTAACAGAAGGCCCGCCTCCTCCTCGGGTGGTTCCTTCCCTGCTCAGGGGATAGCTGAGGGTTAACACTCAGGAGGCCAGGTCTCTATAACAGGCAGGGAACCGCCTCCACGTGTTTGCATGAACTTTGCAACCCAAGAGACAATCAGAGTACTGTGCTTAGCACCCTGATACGGTCACAGCTTTTCTTTTAAGGCAACTCTAGGGAAACAGACTGATACGCTCAGGTAAGGCACTGCCCCATTTGGCAGGGGAAACGGGGTCCCCTCGAGCTTTGTCCCCCTCTGTACAGACTAAAGAGAAGCCTGTCTGTACACATGTCCCAACTATTCACGTGGGAGACCCCGAGTCCTCCTTTCATTCCAGTGAAAAGCTTGCCAAGGAAACAGGCCTCTGGTTGCCAAGTAACACACATCAGCTACCAAATTGATGTAATGAGGGTTTTACCTTTCTTTTCACACAGAAGACAAAAAAGGCCTCAATGTAGGAGGAAAAACAACCATCTGAAAAAGAAGCCTCAAGAACAGACTTGAAGACTGTTAAACAAATCTCCTGTCATTAAAAATCAGCAGCCTGAAAGGTAAATACTGAGAACAGACTGAAGACTATGAAAACAAGTTTAATTCCCTTATCGAAGAGAATAACTTTGAAGAATTCCAATAGATGTTCCCAAATTGATGAAAGAGTCTTCTATGAAATGAGAAAAGTGAGGTATGAAAAAAGAAGTCCACAGACCCTAAATATTTTATTGCTGACTTATGAAAACAGAAAAACAAACTCTCAAGAGAAGGCTGGAAAACCAAGCCATACAGGTGACAAAAATGAGCAAATCTCTCAACACAAAGAACAAAAAACACAGAAAAACGAAAACGATGAAAGAAAAGTAAGAAATCACAGACGCCGGTTGGGAGAGGCACTGACAGTCTAATGGGATTTCTGGGCGACAAGAACAAAGAGCTGGAGGGAAGGAGAAACCATCTGAGAAGTAACGGAAAACATCCCAGAACGCACGAGTCTTCATCCTAACAGGACCATCCAATTACCGAGCAGGCAGCCTGAAAAAAGAACAAATAACCAGGCACTGCCTGGTGAAACATCTGAAACCCGAGGGTAAAGACAAACTTGCAAGAAGGAAAAAAAAAAAACAGGTTACCTACACACACACACACACACACACACACACACACACGAGAATAAACTGCCGCACGACTTCTCCACGTCTTTCCAAATGCCAGGAGACCATGGAGATGATCTTTTCTCCTAATGCTCTGAAGGAAAAGGATTTCAAACCCAAGTCCTGTAAGCAATCAACCATTCATGTAACGGGGCAGAATAAAGGCACTTTCAGATACCTAGCCTCAGAAGGCATGTAACCACACTCATTCCGTGCAACCCTCCAGGGGTCTCTATCAAAGCTCAGCAGAACCTGAGGAAGAAGACCTGGCTTCCAGGAATGATGGTGAAAGAGAGAAGGGCTGAAGAACTGGATCCGGTAGATCAGAAAGGACTGACCGTAGGTGGCTTAAAGGTGTGAAAGGGAAGAGTGCATGGGGCTAACTGAACAGGAAACATTTTTTTTTAAAGCTATTTATAAAGGGTATGTGGGCAAAGTTTTATAGTTTTTGACAAAGCTGTGGGAACCACGCCTGAGAATTCCTGAAACTTTGGAAGAGGAGCTGCTACAGGGATGGACGGTGATGCTACAGTGGCCTCGTCGGTTCAACCACAGGCCCTCTGGGATGGGGTAATGCAATCCGCCATAGAAGACAGGGAAGGTCGGGGCCCCTGGTTGAGCTAGGACCGCCAGCTCCATTGGTCAGCACGGGTGCCTGAAACCCTTTCTATCGAAGTAGGGTTGCCAGTTAAATTTGAACTTCAGATAAGCAACAAATAAGTTTTTAGTATATGCGTGTCCCATGCAGGATATACTTTGTTTTATATGCTCTGTGTCTTCTCTGGCAACCCTACACCTAAGGTATCTCCCAAGCTCTTGAGCAAGTTGAACCATAAGCAGATGATAACTTATAGTCAACAGTGCGTGGAGAGCTTGCAGTGAATGTGGCCTCAACTGTCTTTCTGGCCAAATGTCTAACGATGTGTCCTTAGAACTATTCCAGCTACAAGCTCTTAAAAAAGTTACTTACATCTGTTACTTATATCCTCCAAAAGGGGCATATAAAAGTACCCACCTAAACAAAGTAGACGAAACAAAAGTAAGTACCTATCCCATAATATCAGCATTATCTGAGCTAATCCGGGTAGGAAAATTAACAGTGACTAGAACATAATAAGCAGCCCTAAATTGGAGGTAAGACTATAACTGACCAATTATTATTATTTTGTCACTTTGCCTTCAACCTTGGGACTGCAAAAATAATCAGAAAAGGGATGCTAAAGTTTAAATAATTATTATCCAAGTAGTAAAAAGGTGTGATGCGACTGTTAACTGAAAACTCCCAAAATAATATTTATTCTATTAAAAAAAGAGAAAAAAGAAAGCATTAGGATTATTTTCCACAAAGCTTGAGATGAGGGAGGAGTCTATCTTATTTGGATGGGACTATAAAACCGTTCCTGATGTGGAGGAGACACATATGTTTACATCTGTGCTAACACATCAAAGGTAATCAATAAGTAGAATAAAAAAGGAAAATGGTAGACCTTGGCGACTACTTGAAGATTAAGAAAG
>NW_005879002.1:0-7281 GCF_000147115.1 Myotis lucifugus | reverse complement strand
ACTCTGGCTGTGTAAAATACTCAGGCTTAGCTATTATTATTATTATTATTAGCAAGACTTTTTTATTGAGATTGAACTGTCTCATTTAATAGAACCCATTAATATTGATTGTAAAAATTGTAACAAAATATATATAGGGTGGGTCAAAAGTAAGTTTACAGTTGTTAGTACATTAAACAGTTTATTCTTGTATTATTATGAATTGTGTTATTTTCTATATGAACAATTATAAACCTACTTTTGCCTTACTTATAATAAATAGCTTTTGCCCCACCCTGTATATATTTCAAGTCATCACATTTTACACCTTAAAATTACATGTTATTTCTTAATTATATCTCAGTAAACCTTAGAAAAAAGAAAAATGGAGAAAGAAAACAAAGGGAAAACAAAAATACAGACTACAACCCTAACAGCTATAATTATGTTGAATGTAAATAATATAAGCACGTAAATGAAAAGACAGACACTGGCAGAGTAGATTAAGAAAATGTCACCCAACTATTTGCTGTCTATAAGAAACTCACTTTAAATATAGGTTATAGGCCAGTTGAAAGTAAGAGTATGGGGAAATGCAAACATTCCTTAAAATAAAGTAGGAATAGCTATATTAGTATCGGATAAAGTAGGTGATCCAGTAAGAAGACATAGTGGTGCTAAACATGTATGCACCAAATAACAGTTTCGCAAAATATGCAAGACAAAAACTGAAAGAAGTAGACAAACGCACAATTATCTTAGTTGTACTTTAACATTGCTCTATCCATAATTGATAGAATAACTAGGTAGAAAATTAGCAAACACGTGGACGAATATTTGGGGCTTACAGGGAGGGAAATTTTCTCTCATGGAGTCTCAAGTAAGAGGCTTGCTGGAAACCGTTACCCCCAGCTCACTGTTGACTGCTGTGTGAAGCAGGACCCTGGAGCTGGGAGGCTCACTCCCAGCCATCAAACCTTGACTAGCAGGCTTTCCTTCCCTCGTCTATCTCAGCAGCCTCCTCCTCATCCTTTCTGCTGCTCTGGGTTCCTTGCTTTGATGGTTGGCTTACAGTTGATATTACGGATAATTTTGTTTTGGGGTCCGATCGCAGCTTAACATTTTAGTTAACATCTTCCTGTGTCATCATTTCGGTAGTTTATAGAGGTGACCTTTATTTCAGAGATGCACACACATACTTACTTATAATAAATAGCTTCTGAGTAATAACACAAGCGATTTTACACCTAATAATTCTATGCATATTACTCTGTACTCAGAAACGTTATTTCTACCGCACCCTTGACCCAGAGGTGGCATCCTTGAAATGTGTCATAGTTTGAAACAGTGAGAACCTGAATAATTTGAAGATTTTTCCACAAAGCCTTCTGAATCACAGCCATAAAAATTATTTGAAATAATTTATTGTGGGGATGCACTCCTGTGTAGTCTATGCAGTGCTCTCATTCTATCGACTGTTCTCCTTGAAAAATCAGTGTGGGAGGCAGGATGTGTTAACTCATAATAATAAGAAAATTGAGCTTCAGAAAAATTAATAGCTACTCTATGGTGACTTCATTGGAAATCGCCTAGTATCCCCATCTTCTGACTCCAAAGTCTAGCTTCTCATTCTGTCACATCTCCTCTACCTTTTGAAAGGCATGTACCATCAATACATAATTGTAATCAGTTTGGGCTATAATGGAAAAGCCAGGAAAGGAACTATGGGGGACCCTATGATTGGCCTCATTGAATAGTTGCTTTTATGTTTGTACCCTCTTCTCTCTTCCTGAAAAAGAAAAAAGAGAATATTTTATTGATCTCATGCTTGACACATAGTAGGCACTCAAGTATTTCAATGAGTGAGTGAATGACTGAATATGAGTTACACTGGACTTCATAGAAGAGTGGAGAGACTACAGAACTCCTCGGCCATTAAAAAATCGGCATTGGCCTCTTCTGTTATTTGTTCTCTGCTGGTATCACCACGGTCAGTAAAGCACTCCCAGACCTCCTGAGGGAAAAACTCACAAGCATGCCTGTGTTTGAGTTTATGACACATTTGCCCCCCCCCCGCCCCCCCGCAAAATAAAACAACAACACAAAAAACAACCCTTTAAAAATGGAACTTTAAGTGATTTGTAGTCCTGGGAGAACTACATTGTTTGATATGTGGATCTAAAAAGTCCTCTACCCATTATGCTAAATGAAATTAGTCACAGGAAGACATACATCTTGTGAGCTCACTTGTATTTGCAATCTACAAAGCTGAATCATACAAATAGTAGGTGGGTGGTTACCAGGGGCTGGGTGTATGGGAAATGGGAGATATTGTTCCAAGGGCACAAACTTCCTGTTATAAGATGTATACATTCTGGGGTTCTAATGCACAGCCTAGTGACTACAGTTAACAATACATTATGGCATATTTGAAATTTGCTAAAAGAGTAGATCTTAAATATTCTCACTACACACCAAAAATGCTCACTATGTGAGGTGATTGCTATGTTAACTAACCTTCATGTAATCATTTCATAATACATCTGTTTATCAAGTCACTTTGTACCCCAAAAGCTTAGATAATATTATTTGTCAACCAGAGGCCCGGTGCACGAGTTCGTGCACCAGTGGGGTCCCTTGGCCTGGCCTGCGGGATTGGGCTGAAACTGGCTCTCCAACATCCTCTGAGGGGTCCTGGATTACGAGAGGGCACAGGCCAGGCCGAGAGACCCCACTGGTGCATAATTGGGGCCAGGGAGGGACGAGGGAGGTTGGCCAGCCGGGGAGGGACCACAGGAGGGCTCCAGGGCGTGTCCGGCCCATCTTGCTCAGTCCCAATCGGCCCGACCCCAGCAGCAAGCTAACCTACCAGTCAGAGCGTCTGCCCCCTGGTGGTCAGTATACATCATATCGAGTGGTTGAGTGGCCTTAGCATATTATGCTTTGATTGGTTGAATGGACGACTGGATGACCGGACACTTAGCATATTAGGCTTTTATTATATAGGATTATATATCAAATAGAGGTCTGGTACACGAATTTGTGCATGGGTGGGTTCTCTTGGCCGGGCCTGCAATGGGAGCCGGTCGGGGCCATCTCGCCCAGTCTCGATCGGGGCCAATCAGGGCTGGCCAGCCAGGGGAAGGGACTGCAGGAAGTTCGCTGCCCCGGGGGAGGGACCGCGGGAGGTTGGCTGGCCACGGGAGGTTGGCTGTGGGAGTGCACTGACCAGCAGGGGGCAGCTCCTGCATATATGTCATAGCTACCAGCCAGTCATCTGGTCGCCTGGTCATAACGGTCGCTTAAGCTTTTATATATATAAAGCTTTGAAAAAATTTAAAACCTCTTTACAAATTATACTGCTAGGGAATAAGCACTGGATATGAGTCCAGAGTTTTGGATTGCCTGTTGTCTTTTTTACATGAAAATAATATTTAAAATAAGTTAATATATTTACTCATGAATACATAGTCATTATAAAAATTGTCAAGCTGAAGACAGGTATATAAAACAAAAAAGTAAAAATCTTCCTTATCTTTACCAAAAAAAAAGCCTGTATAGCATTGCATAGTATAGATGAATCATGATTTAACCACTGATCTTGTCTTGTCACTATTTTTTCCTGTGTGACAAATAATATAGTAACAAACGTTCTCCCACAAGTCTCTGTGTACATGTCCAAGTACTTTGGTAGGATGGATTTCTAGAAACAGAATTTCAGGATCAAGTGATATGTTCATTAGTAATGTTGATAAATAATATTCAATTGTCTCCTAAAAAGCTGTATCCATTTACAATATCACTCATTTCTCATGCTCCTGCAAACACTGAATTTTTTCAGTCTTTAAGATTTCTGTCAGTGTAGCCTAGTATTTCACAGCAATTTTCCTAAGACCTTAAACAAGCAGTGTTTCTCTCTTGTTAGCTGAATCTATAGAATGGGTTCATAAATCTATAGATTCAGGAGAGTTGGGAACCTCCAAGAGGGAATGCCCGTGAAGTCTGATTCTTGTACAGCCTCATGCAATCACATAGTTTGTGAACCACATTCATAAACGGGCCTCAAACAGATGCACTCTTTCCACCACTTAGAGATGAATTCTTCCTCACCCAAGGCTGCTCATGGAGTATAGACTGCAAAGCTTTTAGAAGCAGGAAGACTGCACATGCCCTGTCTCCACCTGACATACGTAGCAGTCTGGAGCAGCTGCTCAGGTGGGTCAGCAGCACCCATCTCGGTTCCTGCAGGCACTTGGTGTCCTGTGGATGAATCCACCCTCCATGGAGAGTCTGCAGAGCATTGGCACTCAAGTTATTGACGAGGACCATGCAGTCCTCTTTGAGACATGCAAGAGCAGGCTAGGAGTGCTATGTTAGATAAACATTTCTGCTGCTTATCTGAAAGTGTTGGCTCTATGTGAACATAGTCACGAGTGGGGCACCACAGCTTGCTCAGAAATTTAATTTAGAAGCCTTCTGTGCTGCCAAGGGTCCTGGCATGCTGCCTCTTCAAGGAGGAAGGAGCAGGGGAGAGGCTGTTGGAGTGCATTTTAAGGCTGCAGGTGCCAATATTTTGGAGTGTGCATGAAAGGAATTGTCTAGCTGTGACCCTGATGTGACAGACGAGGCTGTGGCTCTAGCCCATTCTCTGACTGGGGTTGACCCGAGGAAGGCCCTCCGTTAGTGCTCAGTGAAGACTAAGCAGGAGACACGAGGTTTTCATGTTAGCTGACCAACAGCCATTTCCGAAGCATCTGTTTTGTGACCAATCCTGTGCTAGTGTGGGCGTTAAAGGAAAAATTAAGAAACTCTCCACTGCAGACTGTTTCACCCAAAGCAATGGGGAAACACTTTAACGTTTTGTTAGAGCAGCTGGTATGGGTCAGGGTTATTTTGTGTCTGTTCTCTGGCATTCCCATTGCTACCCCTCAAGGACATGTGCTGATTTTTCTCAAGTCATAGACTCAATTTGCAGTTTCTGTTTGCTCTGAAATATATGCACTGTCATACTGTTAGTCTTTATGTAACTTCTGTTCAAAACCCTTCAAAGGCTGCCCAGTCACCCACAGTTTAAAGCCCAAATTCTTAACACTTTTAACTCAAGGGGCTGCATTATGTGATTCTCAGCACACTTCCTAGCCTTTACTTTTTACTGCTGTTGGAAGTTTGTTCCTCTGTCTATGCTTGATTACTCACTGTTCTACCAACACCCTCCTGCTCCATTTTCCAGAGGGTCCTCGTCTTAAGGCTCATCAAAAATATTGCCACCTCTGCCCTAACCGGTTTGGCTCAGTGGATAGAGCGTCGGCCTGGGGACTGAAGGGTCCCAGGTTTGATTCTGATCAAGGGCATGTACCTGGGTTGCAGGCACATCCCCAGTGGGAGGCGTGCAGGAGGCAGCTGATCAATGTTTCTCTCACATTGATGTTTCTGACTCTCTATCCCTCTCCCTTCCTATCTGTAAAATATCAATTAAAAAAATATTGCCACCTCCATGAAGCCTTCCTTCATTACTTACAAAAGCAATTCTTCCTTCTCTTTCTAAATTCCTGTAGCAATTGTCTTGCAAATCTCATGACGTCTAACCTCTATGTACAGTCATTGGCAGAGGGCAAATACCCAAAGGACAAAGATAAAGTATTCTTCTTTGTATCTTTTTTCCAACAGCAATGACTGGTAAATTCTAAAGAGAAATGTTAAATAAATTAGTAATTTTTTAAATGTAGGAAGCCAGAGAAGAGGGCTATCACTAGAAATTGAGGTAATTCAGAGAGATGTGAACATTAGGTTGGGATTTTTTCAGAATTCCCCATGTGGGCAGTCACCCAGCCTCCGTGTGTGTGTGTGTGTGTGTGTGTGTGTGTGTGTGTGTGTGTGGTTGTGTCCGGGGGCATTTGAAGTCTTTCCAAGTGTGCTTGGAGACAAGTATAGCCCAAATCCCACAGTCTCCGAAACTCAGCACTTAATATTACAAAGCACTGGATGGGATTTGTGTGCAGTTTGTTTGAGGACTCAGCACAGCTGCATAACATTTTATGGGCCCATGTTATACAGCGGGGTTTCTCATTTCCAAGAGACCAATTAAAAATCTTATGGAGCTATTAAGTGTGTACAAGGTGATTGTGTGGCTGTAAATACAAATGTGCTCTCTAAGGCAAGCTTTTAGGCAGAGGACCTCCCCCGTCTTCATAAGAGCAGATTTTGCTTTTGGCTTTTCCTCTCAAATATAACTACCTCACTTTCAACCTTGCCTTTTTCAGAAAAATAAAAGCTCTCGTAGTGTTTACTATTTGCAGAGAGGAGCATTGATGTACTTGAGGGAAAATTACAGCTTCATATGCCCTACTGAAAGGTTTCTCTGCTTCTCTAGTGTACCAGGCTTCAGAGGGAGCCATTGTGGGCTTTCAATATTTGCAATGGTAGGCATTTTCCAGAAAGTTCCCAGTGCTGCTCAGAACATTGCTCAAGTCTGTATTGATCCAACAGCAGGACAGAAGGCAAGTCAGGAAACACAGCAACATCCAAATGAGCCTCTGAATGTCTTTCCAAGCCAAAGCAATGTAGAACAGATTCCTAGCCCACTCTGCCTCAGGGCCTTTGCACATGCAGTTCCTTCTACATAGCATATTCTTCCTCCAGATAACTGTGTGGTTTACTTTCTCACTTCATTCTGTTTTCTGCTCTGATGTGACCTTATCAGACAGTGCTTTCCTGACTACCTAAAATAAATTAGCATCCCACTTCCTACCTTAGCACAACTTCCACAGTCCCTAATTATTTATTCAACTTACCCTAATTAATTTCTCTTCACAGTTCTTCTCACGTTTTTTTTTCCCCTTTAAATTTTAGAGAGGAATGGAGGGAGAAAAAGAGAGAAAGAGAAAGACATCAATGTGAGAGAGAAACATTGACTAGTTGCCTCCCACACATACCCCAACCTGGAATCAAACCCACAATCTGGGTATGTGCCCTGATCAGGAATTGAATCCACCACTGTATGGTATACGAAATGATGCTCCAACCAAGTGAGCCGCTCAACCAGGACTCATCTTTGGACATGATATGTACTTACTTATTTTTTAACTGTCTCCATCCATTAGAAGCTACGCCCCAGAAAGGCACAGGGTGTGGGTGTGTATTTTATTGCAATGTCCCTTAGGTTTAGAACAAAAACTGGCACCTATTCGGTGCTAAATAAATATACATCTAATGAGAAATAAATAAATAGTACTAGTATATATTGAAAGAAAAAATATCCTTTAAGGCACTAGAGAATAATATATTTTTAGTGCTCAAGGAGAT
>NW_005879001.1:0-7281 GCF_000147115.1 Myotis lucifugus | reverse complement strand
GGTGGAATTAAAGTAGTACACCCACTTGTACAGCCCAAGGCAGAGCCGGATGCTGGGACGTCCGGTGAGTCATCTCTGATCTTCAACAAGGGCTGGTACTTAGTTACTCCCTATCCAGACACTGAGGGTTTATCCTTGATTTCTCCCACTGCTTCACCCCCATCTACCTCCAAGACCTTCCCACCACTTCTCTCCTCCACTGCCATCGTCATGGTCCAGACAACCAGCACTTCTGGCCCACAGTCGTAGCCACTCAGCTAATCTTTCTATTTTTCTCTCTTGTCTTTAAATAGTTCATCTGATCCATTTGCTTAAAATCCTTCAAAAGCTTCCCTTTTCATTTAGATTGAAATGTAACGATTTAACAGGCCTGTCACTGTTTGACCACCCTGATCTAGCACGGTCTTTCCTCCTCCCCTGGCTGGGGTCCAACACAGGTCTTTCCAGTTTCTCAGAATGCCCGGCTCCTTCATGCCTTTACACATTTGCAGTCAATCTTCACTCCGCCTAGAATTCTCTTCAGTTAAATGTCTGTGATCAGTCTGTGAGGTTAGTGTTTTTTCTCCCATCAACGAACACTTGAGCCCTTCAGAGTCCTTCACGATTACGCAGCTTCCTTGATAAGGAGTTTAAATAGGATAATTGAAAGCATGAATTTAAAAAGAAAATCTATAATGATTCATTACATAACCGCTTTAAACAACGTGGCAAATAATAGAATTTGATTGGGAGGCCACTGTCAGCTGCAGAGTTACAGGCAAACCTGGAATCTAGAAGGCAATGGGCAGTGGCGATCTTGGCTCCAGTCACTGACCAAAGGATGTAACCACATGTGCTCCAAGTGCTGAGGACTTTTGATTTCAAGAGCACTGTGACGCTGGCCATGACGAAATAGGCTTATTAATTGTTCTTGTGTCTTGTGGAGCGGGAATGCTTCACCTGGGATTTAGAGTGTCTGAATCTCTTGATTGTATGTGTTAGATGAAATATGCAGTTGTCCCCTAGGGATATGGTAGATAACTTTCATCAGATTTTCAAAGCGCCCGATATCCTTCACGTTTACAAACACTGCCCTAGAGGATGGCTAGTTCCTCCTGGATAACAGTCTTACAGCTGCAGCTCCTCTGCCGAGGGGGCCGTGGTAGCACTTGGGTTGCAAGGCACTTTGTAGTGAGGCTACTTCAACACGGAGGTAACCGATAAAAATCATGTACCCTGGTTGATATTATTTTTGTGATAAAATGTATTTATAGTATACACATCAGAATATCAATAAATTTCCTGCAAAATGCCTAAACTACCACTTATCAAAACCTTCTACAAAACACTAGCTCTGTGGGATTTAAGGAAGGTATTTGGGGGGAAAACATTTCAGGGTCAAATAATTTAGACAGACTGGGTTAAAGAAAGTTAAACGGGTTGGTTTTTTTCTCTAGTGGTTTCTCAGAACCACTCCCATGGTTAGGCGCATTGTTAATCTCTAAGGGTGATACAAATTTAGAGATTTCCTCCTTTATTGCCTGTGCAGCAGCCCACTTGACTACCAACATATTTCTAGCTCAGACCTCTTTCTTAAGATCTAAACCTTTTTATTTTTTAAAAGACCGAGGCATGGCGAAAGTCAAGCTGCAAAGGTCCATAGCAGAGCTAAGCTGTAGAGAAAAGTGATGAAAAACATCGGGGATTTATTCAGAATATATAGAAGAGAGCAGCCTGGTGAGGATTGTTGTCTGACTCGGACAAGGGTGCGGCTCCCAAAGCCAAAGTCACGGGTGTCTCAAGGAAGCCTCATTTGTGGGTTTAAACAAGGCCCGGGCTTGTGAATGTGTATTGGCTTGTTAGCAAAGAGCTCCAGGCAGCCGACCGCTGAGCCAAGTCTCCACGGTCCAGCCACAGTTTCACTGTCAGGCGGGTTTCCTCAGGATTCTGACCAGTGTCCTGAGCGTGATCACTCAGGCCCCTCCTCGGGGCCTTGCCTGCTGGTCCTCTGTCCCCTCCGAGCTCAGGTCCTGCAGTGGACATGTCGTCTGTACACATTCAGGCCCAGCGAACATCGAGGCCAGATGTCTGGCTGCCTTCTGAGCATTTCTACTTGAATTTCTTGCAAGTACTTCAGGCGCAAAGGACATAACTGACCTACTGGCTCTCGCGTCCCTTCTCCCCAGCTCCTCTCCGTCCAGTGCCCGGACTCAGTGAGTGACATCTCACCTCCTTCTCCCAAGGCAGACATGTAGGAGCTCCCTTTCCTCCCTCCTTCCCGCTTCCACCCATGAAATCAATCTGCACGTCCTAAGAATTCTACCACTTACAATCCAAGCGCTGGTCCTCTCTGGGCAGCCATCTCAGTGTCCCCTAAACTTGTACCCCGCCTCCCTTTTCTATCCTGCAGGGAGCGTAACCCTTTAAGAAAGAGAACCCAGTTTTGTCATCTCTTGGTTGAAACCAGTTGACAACCCTCAAATGCCAACAGTGAAAGTCCAGTCTCTATTTCGCTTGCTCGCAGGGTCCTCTGCTCGTTTCTCAGCTTTCCCTCTCACATTGTCTGCCCTGCTCTGTGCTGCACCGTCCTCCCAGATTTCATGTCCTCCCACGGGCAGGCCTGCTCTGTCCTCCCAGCCTTCGTGCCGGCTCAGGAACGCTCTCAGAGAACACCTTTCCCGGCACACGGCACTCGATCATGCTTTGCCATAACTGCCTCCCTTCCTAAACCCCTTCAGTCCTAGGAGGACAGGGACTACAACGCTCCAGGTACTCCCAGTGCCCGGAGGACATTTAATAATAGTTGGAATAAAACTAAGTGTAAAAACACCATTTGGCACTCGCCCCTAAACAATATCAAAAGGAAGAAGTTCTAACGATATTTACTATCTAAGCACGTGTTGCCTTCCTTCATGCTGTAAGCTCCGCCTCTCTTTGGTACATTCAAAATAAATCCCTGATGTTTTAATCGGTTTTCTCTGCAACAGCTTAACTCTGTAGCAGATCTTTGCAGCTTCATTCTCAGTATGTCTCAGAGTCTTTTTCTTTTTTTTAAAAAAAAATTGGTCTAGATCTCAAGAAAGAGATCTGGACCAGAAGTGGTAGATAATGGGAGTCACATGATGCATAGAAAATGAAACAGAAAAGCACCCCAGGTTCTATCACCCTTAGGTAATAGAAATAGCCATAATTACTGAGTATACCCAGAATTATCCACTCTGGGCGTTCCCTATATTATCTCATCTAATCTTCACAAAAGCTTTATGAATTAGGTGTGATTATTAGTATCATTTTATAGATTAAAAACTGAGGTTCAGTGATGTTCCTATAGCTTGTTCAAGGTCACACTCTGGTGGGATTGGGATTTGAACCCATGTGGAGTGACACCTCCCCAACTCCCTCTGATATTATCTACCATTTTATAGATCTTGCCTTATTTATTTTGGGAAAGCTTGTAATTTGACATATTGTCTACCTATGGTCTTTTTTGTGGTTAAATGTTTGTTTGCATGGAAGGCAGGGCCAAATCTCATTTCTTTCTAAAAAAATTTTTTTTCCCATTTCAGGAACTCAGAAAAATCTCTGACTCTAACTCTCTATCTCTCTCTTACACACACACACACACACACACACTTCTCCCCTGGTTGTTGGAAAACAGACACAGAATTGAACCACACATTTGTTGTCAGGATTAAATTGATTAGGCAACAGTGCTCTCCTGGCTGCCTCGACCAACACCCATACTAGTTGGTGTATGAATCTCATAGACAGTGTGAAAACTTTTTTGTGTACAATCTGAATGCAGTACATTATTTTAAACTGAACTTCTGGGGATGTTGTAGCTAGTTTTACTGCTCACAGACATAATTTTTTAAAAAGGTGCTAACACTTTTGCTTTCTCCTGTATTCCTTTAAATGTAGATTCCAGTTTTAAGTCCTTGAGAGAGTTTCAAAAACAAATCCTTTGGAAAGTGAAGGGTCTCTTATCACCAACAGAGTGCAAATTACTTCACATTCATTTTATGCACAAAATAGTGCTGAATTTCCTTAATTCTGAGAGTTCATGAAGGAGAATTTCCTCCACCTGGAAGTGTACCTGCTTAGGGAAGAGATTAGTGTAGCTAAAACTGCCCTGGTGAGACGCTGATTCATCTTGATTATGTTATTGCTGGAGTGTCTACTGTAAACCCTGGGTTATTTGGAAACCTTTAGAAAAGAATCATCCTAGATAAGTATTTTTTCCACATATTTTTTAATAATTTTATTTTGGTAAAATACATATAACATAAAATTTACCATCTTAGCTATTTTAAGTGTATAGTTCAGTGGCATCAAGTACACTCACATTGTTATACAATCATCACTACCACCCATCCCCATAACTTTTCATCTTATAAAACTGAAACTCTGTATCCATTAAACTATAACATCTCCCAGCTCCTGGCAACCACCGTTCTACTGTCTGTCTCTATGATTTTGACTACTCTAACTGCCTCATCTAGTGGAATTATGCAGTATTTATCTTTTGTAACTGGCTTATTTATTTAGCCTAACGTCCTCAAGGTTCAACTATGTTATAGCCTATGTCAGAAGTTTCTTCCACTTCAAGGCTGAATGATATCCCATTTTAAGCATGTTCCACAGTTCGCTTATTCATGTATCTGTTGATGAACACTTGGGTTGCTTCCATGTTTATCTATTGTGAATAATGTTCCTGTGAACACGGGCATGCAGCGGCTGGTTCTTGTTCTGTTGGTGATGTTCCAGATTCATCAGCAGTTCAGGTGTTGCCAGCCTGGTCCATCCATGTAAGACCCTGCTTTTAATTCTTTTGATCCAGTGAATTTTGGATCAGATGACATTCTGTTTTTAATTTAAATAATTTCTATGCTGTTTGCCCACAGTGGTTGTGCCATTTACATCCCCACCAGCAGTGCACGGGATTCCAGTTTCTTCTGTTTTCATATAATTCTAAATGATCACTCCAAACATCCAAAGCTCTTTTATTTTTTCATAGAAATCTTAGTAAAATATGGATTGCTATATCCTTCCAACATAGTTATAGGTAGTTACTGACATTGTCTTCAATGTTTACAAAGAGACATCACTGGGGCAAGCAGAGGACTGGTTTGAGGTAAAGCTGGGTGTTTTTTTAAAATATATCTTTATTGATTTCAGAGAGGAACGGAGAGGAAAAGATAGATAGAAACATCAATGATGAGAGAGACTCATTGATTGGCTGCCTCCTGCACGCCCCCTACTGGGGATCAAGCCCGCAACCCGGTCATGTGCCCCTGACAGGAATCGAACCTGGGACCCTTCAGTCCGCAGGCTGACGCTCTATCCACTGAGCCAAACCAGCCAGGGCCAAGCTGGGTTTTTAATACAGGTTTGCCCTGACACCAAATGGCTGCCACTTGAAACACAGTGGTCGGAATGGCTCTTTATCATTTTCCTGTCTTCTTTCTCGCTGTCGGCTCTCACTGCTTGCAGGTCCTCACATGCCTGGCTGTGACCTCACTTTATCTTCTAATCCGGGGCTTTTTCTTACCATTTGTTTACTGAGGAAACCAGATCATTTGTTTTGTAGAATTGTTCACATTCTGGATTTTGCAGATTATACCCCTATGGTGTCATTTAACATGATTCTGTATTTCTTTGAACAGATAGTTTAGGCTTAGAAGCTTGTTCAAATTCAGGTTTCTTGCAAGAATACCTAATAGGTGGTACTGCCGGCAGTGCTGTATGCCTCCTACCGACCACAGCAGCGGGCATGCAGTGGCTGGTTCTTGTTCTTCTGTGATGTTTAAGATTCATCAGCAGTTCTGGTGTTGCCAACCTGGTCCATCCATTATCAAGTTTCCCATCGGCCTTTTGAGCAATCAGGCTTTAGAAGCTATTGTTCATCATTGCCTAGAGCCATTTTTTGGTTGGTGGTTCAAAGTGAGGACATTCAAGTCTATCATCGTTTATGCGTTTATTCACATCAGCAGTATGATTTCTCTGAGGAGAATCTTTTATAGGAAAGGAAAATTAAATGCTTGATTATTTCCCTAATGTATCTGTTTTCAGAATAAGGGTTAGTAGGCTAGCCTCCAAAAGTGATCTTTTTTAAAAGCATCTTTATAAACTCACGGATTTAAAAAATATTTGAAGTATTTTTATTTATTGCAGTTATTATCATTTGGGCCATCAAACTGTACCATCTTTCTCTAGGAGGAGCCCTGATTTGAGGCTTCTAATCTTCATGGGAGAGATGACCAATAGGTTCATCTCGAACCTGCTCTCTCCCCGTAACTGCCCCGGGAGGTCTGAAAGCTGGGCTGAGGCTATGTCTGGGCTCAGCGAGAAAGACCGCTGGAGTCATGTAGCCACTTCTGCTGCCAGGGAATGTAGTAATTGTTGGGGTTGTAACAATGGGAGTGAAGGGCGCACACCTTGTGTTTTTATTTCCATGCTATGGGCTGGCCAAACTTGTCAGAAATGGGTCTAAAATATAAATGACTGAGTGAGCCTGAGGGGCTCTTTTGAGAGTAAAAAGCATGTATTTTTAACTGCTTGGAGTCTGTTGATTTGTTTACTTTCTGATGTTTAGAGGAGTTTAGATGATGAAAGATACCAAGTAGATGAATTCTGGCTGAGTGGGGGGGCACGCAGGAGGCAGCCAATCAATGATTCTCTTTCATCATTGATGTTTCTATCGCTCTCTCCCTCTCCAGTCCTCTCTGAAATCAATAAAAATATATTACAATGAACCTGAGGTAGAAAAAAGGTGTGACAGTGGGAAAAAAGCAGGATAAGGAATCCCATGTCCCTTGTTCAGAACTGGGCCAGAGTAAAATCTGCAGATTTACTGGGCTGTAGCAAAGCTCCTGAGAGCCTGCGTGTTAGCCAGGTAGATGCCGAGGGAACAGTTGGTGGTGGACATTAAACTCCACGATTAGGAACTTTAATTCGATCTCAAAGGTAATTAAGCCTCAATGCTGGGCCCTGGGAAGGGGTATTATCTGAGGTCATCAGCAGCATTCTGAGTGCTAGCTTTGGCCTAATTTGAAGCTAAAGAACCGCAGAAGATTAAGGTGATTAAACAAAAGTATAGCCCTCAATCCTCTATGTTTTGCTACTTCTTAAAATGACCTTTTAAGGTGTTTAGTGTCTGAATTCAGGTCACGCCATCAGCACATTCAGAGGAAAATAATGATTGCTTTTTTGCCTATGCTCATCTTTGAAGAGTGATGTATATTATTAGTAAGATTATTAAAACCATCAGCGGCATGGTCTTGTGGAAAGTGGACTGGGCTA
>NW_005879000.1:0-7282 GCF_000147115.1 Myotis lucifugus | reverse complement strand
GGGCGGAAAAAGGTGGCGGCGAGGAGCGGGCTTCTCTCCCCGCTCGGACGGAGAGTAGCTCGAGAGAGGTAGCACACGGCGAGTCATCACACCTCCGGCTCCATTCGGGAGGCGGCGGAACTCTCCACTTTTTTATCTAAAGAGGACACACAGGGCAGTGCGCGCGGCTGAAGAGGACTAGGAAATACTTTCAATATTTTTTTAAAAAAATTTCCACTCCCAGAATGTGTAGAGGTTTCTTCGAGCAACAGGATGGCTGTTTTAATAGAAACAGTCACGTGCCTGAATCCCTCGGGAGGGCAGCAGCGACCTTCAATTGCTTTGCAGTCTCTATTAAAGAGATTTAAATTGGTTCCTTACATAATAAAATCTTTGAAGGTTAAGAGCTCTCCACCTCTCCAACCAACTTTCCTTAGGTGACTGTGGCATGATACAATGTTCCCAGGTGGTTAAGACACACCTTTCACGACCAGCCCCAGGAATTTCCCCCCCAGATGTTTTGAGCTGAGCATTTCCCGGGTGTCTGGCCTCCCTCTCATTGAATCATAGTGGGGGGGGGGGGGGTTCATTCCTGGGCAGCCCTACTTTCTGGCGAGTCCTGGAGTGATGCAGGTTTGGGCAGCCCACACCTGCTAGGGTGGCCGGGCTTTGGGACATGGGATCAGTGTTACTACTCAGCAAACACTCTGAGCGCGCCAACAGGATGGGGGAAATGCAGAAACTCCTGGCCAGACT
Organism: Myotis lucifugus; assembly: GCF_000147115.1. Taxonomy (NCBI): domain Eukaryota; kingdom Metazoa; phylum Chordata; class Mammalia; order Chiroptera; family Vespertilionidae; genus Myotis; species Myotis lucifugus. Next base: position 6,547 of record NW_005879000.1, on the reverse strand, counting down.
CCCGGGCGGGCAGGCGATAGAGACAACACTCAAAACAGTCCCTCGTTTTGCACGAAGCACTCGGATATGGAGGAAGCGGAGGCAGGGGGATCAGAATTGTCCAAAGTGTCCCTGCACCCTCCTGTTTGTTGCTAGTCATCACCCCCTTTCTGTCGCTCGTTTTGTGGGGCCAGCCCTGAGTACCTGGGGACACCCCGAGCAACTGTTGACGTTGGTTTCTTCCCATCGTGTAAATAACAACTTTGAACTGAGTCCCCCTAATCTAAATTCTTAGGCTTTCATTTTGTCCTTTAGCAACTGGATCTTAAAATGAAAGGTTTTTGGGGGTTTTTCTGTCCTTAAATAATCTTTACCCCCCCCTTTCACTTTAGGTCCTATGCTTCAAACTAGCTTTCCTTGCGTGTTGTTCTCCCCATTTCTTTCCATGACTGACCAGATTCCCAAAGTCCTTTCACAACTAACTGATGCTGTTTACCACCCACTGGAATATCGATGAACCAAGGAGCCCTCACCAACCCAGCAAGGTGAGAGAGAAAAATGAGATCATCACAGGCAGGTAACTAAGGGCAAAAAACTTTCCATTATTAAAATTTTCCCCCCAAAAGAATGTCTTTAAATTAAAAACATCAGAGTAATTACTGTGATACAAATGTAAATTGTCACCCTCCAATGGGTGTTCAGATCAGGATCCCTTTCTGCTAGTGACACAATAAAAGATAGATGGTGGTCATGGGAAACATCAAAAAGTTGTGTGTCTGACCCCGAATGCCTAGATCCTCTCACTATCCATCTGGCATCCTCCTTTATAGGAAAATGTGATCTTAGAGGGAAAGGAAAAGGTGCCGGGGACACCCTGGCAGCCGATATGAAATAACTCTCTTGTTGACATACATGAACAGAACTCCAGCAGCACCAACCAGTATTTCCATGTCCCATGGAGAGAGAATTTGCAGAGGAAGAGGCAGAGATCAGGACATGAAATACTTGCCCAAGAGAAGTCTAAGCAAGTCAATCACCAGTCCAGACAGGAGTTGTTGGTTTTGTTGTTGTTGTTGTTTAATAGCTGCTTTCCATTTGTTTTATCCAATTCAAACATTTTTCCCCGAGAAAAAAAAACAGGCTTGTAAAGTGTCTCATTCACAGCAAAGATGGCTTGGACCTCAACTCTGGAATGCCACGCAGCTTTACGGGGCTGGTAGGCGTTTGTGGCCGGAGAGGAGACCGCCAGCCGCGTCCACCCGGCGCTTTTCGTCTGTGTGGTCCTGCCTCAGAGGCGCGCGCCACAAAAGCTGCAGCGGCTGAGAGACCGAGCCAGCGGGTCCTGAGTTTTCCTTTATTTTTGTTTCCAATGTGAAAGGCTATTGATTACTTTGTATTTAATTTTAAATCACGTCTCGATTTGTATCTGATATCAATGATGTTTTGAGATGCACATGAGAGGGTCTCTACATGTAATATTATTTTACAAGGAACAAAAGAAAAAGAAATGGGAAGGTACCGACTTTCTGTGGCAAATGGATGGGTGATTGGTTTTCTTCTTCAGGCATCCCTGGTTAATACGATAGAATATGTCTTCTCTTTAACAAACATGGAACTTGACTCATACAAAGTATGTCCGCGTGATCAGCAGTTGTACAGCGGGTGGCGGGAGGGTGAGGTTGGGAGGCAGGGAGGTCTGCTCTTGTACTGACTCACTGTGGTGACTGTTTGGGGGAAGCCTGTTTTGTCCAGGGGCTGGTTAAATGCAACATGGTCCCCAAAGCCCATCTCCGAAGCAAGCAGTTTAGCAACAGTAGAGCCAGTAGCTCAGTTAGCCTCTGTACCCCAGCCCGCAACACAGCATCACCCCAGCCCAGAGGCACCTCTGGGTGCAACACTTCCGTAACAGAATGGAAGTTGCTGGGAGGGGCGCCGTTTTTAGGATCAGTTGTTGCTTTAAAAAAAAAAAAGGAGGTAGCAGCTCAGCCCCTTGTTTGTTTTTGCTGAACACCTCAGTTTTGCCTCTGCATTTCCCCACCAGCAGGAAACCATTACGCGGGACAATGTTCCCTTCCATTGTCATTATCTCCTACGGAACTAAAACAATACTCTGTTTGGCCTCCTAGGCGGGAGGGACTTGTTCCGCTCTTCCTTCGCCGAGTTTCCGACTGAGTTTCTGACCCAGTCGCTTGATATCCAGCAGGGATACCTGGTGACAGTGTTCTCTTTTTTCCGTCTGCTATCTTGTGTTTTGTAATTTCATTCTCGGAGAAATAGCCCAGAAACTGGGTTTTCCATCAAGAGGAATCACACCATGGCTAAGAGAAGAGGGTTTGCTCAAGTTCTATAATTTAAATCAGCGAGAGAGGACGTACAGTTGTCTTATCTTTTTGTTTTGTATTCTTGAATACCAACCCCTGAAAGGTTTGTAAATATTGGGATGTTGAATGTCAAACCCCAAAAGGTTAGAAGCCACAGGATGTCAGATATTTTCCATTGGGCCAAGGTGTTTCCTTTCTAGTTCCTTCTTTTTAGATATATAAGTAAATATGTGTGTGTTCGTGTGTGATATTACGACCTGTCACGATTTCTAACATTCAGGAATAACACGATGAACATTAACTCTTTGGAGCTCTCTTATCATAGTTGAGATTTTCCATAAAAATAGACCAAACCCACGAGACTGGAAGGAAACCCTCTGACCTACCTATAGCTTCTTTCTCCCTAGACACCGACACAGGCCTGCGACCCTGAGCGGTTTCTCCCAGAGGGTGTTCTGTAGCTGAAGGCAGTTCTAATGGCAGGAAGTCTTGTTTGTCTTGGAGCTAAGGAGTCAGTAGGACACTTAAGACTGTGTTTCGCCCTTGGACTTGAGGCAAGCTAGTTGTCAGCATCACTCCGGTAGCTGCTATCACGTTATTACTCGTGTTTAGCTATGAATAACCTGGGAAGCACAAATGTAACAGCTGCTTATAATAAAAGGGTAATTGGCCAAGACTGGCTACCTGAGGAGAATAAGCCTCATGCTAATGAGGCCAAGGTCACATGCTGGTTTGCTTTGCTCTGAGATGGTAATGCATAGCCCCTGTCTCTAGCAGCCCCAGCGGCTGGATCTGTGCAAACCTAGTAGAGAAAATTCAGAGTCCAGGTCTTACTGGAGAGCAGGAGAGAGCCATTGTGGGAGATGAGCTGGCAGGATGCCTAGGAGCTGGATGTCTGGAGGCAGACAGACCTGGGTTTGAATCCTGGCTTCCCCATTTTCTCCCTCGGTGACTGAGCAAGTTGCTAGGCACACTGAACTTGTGTTGCCTTATCCCTAAGAATAGAGGAAATAGAAGTGATGGTGCTCTATTATTTGTTAGGGAACTCAGTGACAACGTTCAGCACTCAACATGAGTGAGCATCATTACTCTGTCTGTACAATGGACAGCACTGTGGTTCTTCCTAGTCCTGTCCCTATCACTAGAAAGAATGTCCACTCCGGGAATACTGTGGTCACATGTTTTACTCCCAGATCACAGGAGACTTGTCGTGCACAAGCGAAGCTTCATCTAATTGGTTTGTTTGGGTTAATCATTCTGCAAATCACAAGTCTTTCCAGTCACAATGATTCTTCTTCTTCTTCTTCTTCTTCTTCTTCTTCTTCTTCTTCTTCTCCTTCTCCTTCTCCTTCTCCTTCTTCTTCTTCTTCTTCTTCTTCTTTCTTCTTCTTCTTCACCAGTTGAGAAAGTTTTAAGTCTTAGTTTTATAGATAGGAACCTGGAAGTCAGAATAAATTAGAGGATTCAAGTGCTCCAGGCGAGACTGACCAAGAGGTTGAGATAATGGAAGCCAACATCTTTTTTGTTTTTCCTTAAAGATACCAGACGTGCAATAAAACTGGTCCAGCCTTCGTAAGGCCTCCCTGAAACCTGGGAGAACTTTTTTTCAAGTAAGCTCCTCTGTTTCAGCCAATTGGTGGCATGTAAGAAGTTCTCGTTTCCCTACTGATGGGTGGTGACTCTGAGAAACCTATGAACACACGTGGTATCCTCCAGTTTTATGGAACATCATTTAAGTTTATGGCTCTCTTTAATACCTTTTCCAGGAAGTTGCCTGGGCCTAAATTTACTAGTTCTGAAATGTTATACTCACAGGGCCATGCTTGTTCTGACACTACATTGATTGATTTGTCATATGAGCCCATTGTATTTTACTAGACCTGTGTTATATTTGCAGGAAGTCCCGGGTTACGCTAGCAAGTGAACTGGTCTGTTCGGGTTATACATTTATAACCACTATAGTTTCTTACAAATATTCTGAAGATGTCCTTATTTTGCTTTTGAAACATCAGAGGGTTGGCTTGTAGGAGCAAAATTGTACCTCGTATGCTCTGTCATGGGTTCTGATTGATCAAGCACTTTTTTCTTTTTTTTAAAGCTCTTTCTTGATTACTCCGTTGGGCGCCATTTGTCCTGTTCCTCTCCTACGTCCTTATCTCGTGTCACCTGTGAAGCCTCCTCAGACGTGGGCTACTCTCCCCTCATCACTGTGTCTTTGAAGCTTGAGCCTTGTAGCCTCACCACACTGGCCACAGGTTCAGGGACAACATCCCTCCTCTCAAGACCTTATAGTCTAGTTATGGGTACAAATGTGCATGAAAAGGTAACTAGCAGCGGAAAGCAAGGCATGGGATGTGATGAGCATGGCCAAGATGGTAAGTGCAATGGCATATCGCACTCTGACCCTCGCTTCGCTCATCTGAAAGTGGAGCTAATCCTCCCTCCGTGGGCAGCCCCTCTTGTAGGAAATCACACGAGATGGTCTGTGTGGAAGCTTGCTGTCGATCACAAATCAACTACACACAAAAAGTGAGAGGCATTGTTAAATCGTAAGATGCAGGAAATTAGCAATTATTAGCAAACCTTAGAAGGACACTAAAGATGACAAATGCCCAATCCAATAGCATGGTCCCATCTGGGGTAGGTGGAAAAAATAAGGGGTACATGGGAATGGGGGCTCAAAGAGCCTTTAGTTACATGTGTCGTATGTGGAGGAGGTGGTCAAATGAATGTCTTACCTCCTTTTTATAAATGTTGGTATATATTAAATGCATACACATATTCATACATAAAGGACTTTAGTTAATGGGTCTAAATGGTTTTATTTTATAGATGAGAAAACTGAGTCTTAGAGAAGGACTTACACAGCACCTCAGAGCCTTAGTAGCTGAACTAGAACTTCGTCTTGTTTTCCTGCTCGATGTGTATTTTTCTATCCTCTGCAAATCTTACCGTCATCCTTGAATCTGCTCCTTCCCTCACCCCCTCACTCAATGCAACAGCAGGTCCTGAAGGTTCCACCTTCTAACTATGTCCCGAGTCTGTCCACTTCTCTCCATGGCCATTGCCCATGTCCTGGCAGCTCCCCCCTCCCCGCCCTCCGCCGGTCACTGGAGCAGGGAAGGGTAGGGCTGTGCATGGTGTGGTTCCAGTTCTCCTGGTTGGGTCCTAACCCAGAAAGCACCGCATTTATTCACATGGAAAACCTAAGTAGCCATCACACCTGTTATGCATACTTCATGGGGCACTTATGTGGGTAAATGTGAAGGTGTTTCTGAGAGTGTGGAGTGTTCTCTATGTGTGATGGGTAGCTATGGAGGTGGATATGCATGCTTCCACAGCGACTGTGATGTAGACCAGTGATGGCGAACCTATGACACGCGTGTCAGAGGTGACACGCAAACTCATTTTTTTGGTTGATTTTTCTTTGTTAAATGGCACTTAAATATCTAAAATAAATATCAAATATATAAATCTTTGTTTTACTATGGTTGCAAATATCAAAAAATTTCTATATGTGACACGGCACCAGAGTTAAGTTAGGGTTTTTCAAAATGCTGACACGCCGAGCTCAAAAGGTTCGCCATCACTGATGTAGACACTCCTGTGTCTCAGTGTTTTATCAGAATCTCTAATGGAACTCTCACGTTCTAGGTGTGATAGATCATCATGGACCCTCCTTATACTCCTTGCTAGATGGACATCCCTGGGAGGCAGGATCACATCTGAGTCATCCTCACATCCACCGCAGAGCCTGGTTAAATGAGGTGATTAGTGTAGAGCCCTAATCTGACAAGATTGAGGAAAAGATACCAGAACTCTCTCTCTGTCCCCACAGGAGCACAGAGGAAAGGCCACGTGAGGACACAGGGAGGAAGGGACTGTCCAAGCTAAAAAGAGAGGCTTCAGCAGACACCAACCCTGACTGCCCCTTGATCTTGCACTTGTAGCCTCCAGGACCGTGAGAGTTCCTGTTGGCTAAGCCACCCAACCTGTGGTATTTTGTTATGGCAACCTGAGCTGACCAACAGCCACGCCACCATCACTAGCTGGCTGCCTTGGACACGTCACTTAGTGTCAGTGCGCCTCAGTTTCCTCACCGTGAAACGGGCTGATACTAGTCCCTGCCTGGGGGAGTTGTGAGTTAACATGTAAGGCTCTTAGGATACTATATTCGCATCAGCTATTTGTATTTGTAATAGCAGGCTCTGTCAATTTTAGTGAATGACAGCAATCATACAAAAATT
>NW_005878999.1:0-7282 GCF_000147115.1 Myotis lucifugus | reverse complement strand
TGTGCGACGACTACGACGTGAGCCGCGATGAGTCTCTTCGACCGCAGCCCGTGCGCATTCCGCGCCATCGTGGCGCTGCTGCGCGCCAGGAAGCTGCGGCTGCTGCGCGGCCCGTGCGCGCTGGCCTTTCGCGACGAGCTGGCCTACTGGGGCATCGACGAGGCGCGGCTGGAGCGCTGCTGCCTGCGCCGCCTGCGCCGCCGGGAGGAGGAGGCGGCCGAGGCGCGCGCGGGGGCCGGCGGAGCGCGCAGTGCCAGGGAGTCCCGGCTGCGTCCTGGCGCCCCACGGGCGTCTGGCGCGCAGCCGTCGGCGACTGCGCGACGTGGTGGACAACCCGCACTCGGGGCTGGCCGGCAAGCTCTTCGCCTGCGTGTCTGTGGCCTTCGTGGCCGTCACGGCGGTCGGCCTCTGCCTGAGCACCATGCCGGACATCCGCGCGGAGGAGGAGCGGGTGAGCGGGGCTGAGGCTGGGCTGGGAGCTGGGGCCGGGCTGGGGTGCTCTGGCAAAAAATGGGCAGCGGGGGCAAGGCCTAGGCCAGGGGTCTGGGACGGGGGCCGGGGCCTGGAGGCAGCTGGGTGGAGGGAGTTCTGCGGAGTGACCGGGGTCTAGGAAACCCCTCTGTCGGAGTGACCGGGGTCTAGGAAACCTCTCTGTCGCTGGTGGTTGCACCCACAGTGCTGGGCCCACCTTGGCCTGCTCATAATGTGCCCTGGGCGGACGAGCCCTTCTCCCAGGCTGACATCTCTGCTAGGCTGTGCCCTGACAGCAGACACTCCAATTACAGCCATCTCCAAGAATTCAGCCAGGCTGGGCTGGTCTCTCCCAAGGTCCTGGAAGCTTGGTCAACAGGGGGCTTAGCACGTTCAGTATCTTAAGGTCTGGAGAGTTGTGTGCTCATGTGTCATCATCCTGGACCTAAAGGATGTGGCCTCTTTGAGGGCTCGAGAGCCAGGGCCAGGCTCTCGCCTCAGGCAAAGCCTTTGCCCAGACGCCCGGGTTCATTTCTGAGTACAGGGTGGACTTCCCATCCCCCTTCTGTCCCGTGAGAATGGCAGCACGGGACGTGGGTAGAAATGTCAGCCTCTGCGAACCCAGGCTGCGATGTTCAGGACGTGGGCAGGGAAGCCTGGGTTTGTGTTGTCCAAGTGGGTGGGTTACGAGAAGAGGGTGCACCAGGGTTTGAAGGACATTGCTGAGTGTTGTCCTGAAAGCTGACCCTGCATTTCCTTATGGTGGGCAGGGCTGGGGATCAGCCTGCCCCAACCCCTCCGCAGTCCTCAGCTCCCACCTGCCAGGAGCTGGGCACTGCTCTGAATTGAGCCCTTCCTCGGGCAGGGCAGTTCATCGCGGGAGCCTCAAATGCTGGGGAGGTTATGCCAGAGCTCACCGGGGGAGTCCACTCATTATTAAGACAGTGAGGAGCTGAAGGGAGGTGTCCCGTGTCCTCCTGGAACATTAGCTGTTATCTGGCTTGACCACAGTTGTGGCATCCCTGACCGCAGATTAAATTTGAATGTAAATGTCAGGACATTGGTTTGGCATCCTTCACTGTTTGCCTGTCTGACTCCTGTCTGTTTCCAGTTGTGTTAACCAGGCCCAAGTATCGGATTAAGCTGCTAAGAAGACACTTACATTTCGGTTTTCGAAGTAGCAATAATGCCATACAATATGCAGGATGGGAGCCATTTAGATGAGGGTCAGAGAACAGGAGGCCATAGGCCTGCTTCAACCAGTGACAGCACTGAGGCCAAGCCGGCCCATGCGGAACCCTCCAGGGGGTGCACATGTATCCGAGTCGCCCACCATTCTGGTCTGTCCCCCTAACCTTCCCCATCTCCCCAAGCACCACTTCACACTACCAGGGACTGCCTTACCCGTCCAGGCATCCGATTAAACAGCATTAACCCAGTGTTGGTGAGCACATGTGCCGTCCACGACCTTGTGAGGGGACTTTAGGAAGCACCTGGGCCACTGCTCATCTGAGGGGCTGAGTCAGAAGTAAGTGTTGTCACTGCCGTGGGAAGGAAACGTTTTATGTTTCATCAACGTGTGTATGAGTGTGATAAAATATACACAAAATTTACCATATTTAAGCATGCTGTTTCGTGGTACTAAGTACACTCAGAGTGGTGTGCAGCCGCCACCACCATCTGTCTCCATGAAACAGCTCCCCAGTGTCCGTCCCCCCCAGCCCCTGGGACCCATCGTCCACTTTCTGTCTCTGTGATGTTGACCGCTCCAGGCACCTCACATAAGCAGATCCTATGGTATTTGTCCCGTTGTGACTGGCTTATTTCGCTCAGCATGATATCCTCCAAGTTCATCCATGTAGCATGTGTCAGAATCTCCTTCCTTTCTAAGGCTGGGCAGCATCCCACTGTGCAAATGGACCACATTGGGCTTATCCACCTGTCCACCAGTGGACACTGGGTTGCTTCCTCCTCTTGGCTGTTGTAACTATGCTGCTGTTAACATGGGTACGGCCGGGGCACAGCCCGTGGGAGGTCTGCGCGTCCATTATTCTGGCATGAGTGGCTGTTGTGTGAAAGTGCTGCTGCCAGCGTGACTGGGAGATGGAGGCAGCATGAAGAACATGACGTGCTCTGGGCCTCGTCCTGGAGAGCAGCACGCACAGCCAATCACAGGCACCACTTCACCTGCTCTGGGTGGGACTGAGGGACTTCTAGGAAGAGCCCCTCCCACCCTGAGGGGGTCCGGCCTCCACAGAAGGCTCCAGACCTGGTGCTAGGGCATCCCTCTTAACGCCTGGCTCTGCACAGTCAGACAGGATGAGTTTTGGGGCCTGGGGGAGCTGAGGTGCAGGAGTTGGTGGGCTGGTTCCTATGGAGGCTCCAGGGAGAATCCCTCATGCCCTTTCAGCTTGTCCCCATGCCCCTCCTCCATCCTCAGAGCATCACTCTGGTCCTTCTCCATCACCGCCTCCGACCCTCCGGCCTCCCTCACTGGAGGACCTGTGACCGCACTGGGCCCCCTGTAGCCAGGACTCTCCGCAGCTCAGGGTCCTTACCTTCATTCCAGCTGCACGGCCCTCCTGCCACAGGAGGTGACAGCCACGGTCACGGGGCAGGACATGGATGTCTTCCTGGCTTATAGAGCTGCCCACAGTTTACATGATGACATGTAAAGGCTCGGTTTCTGCTGCTTGTCCTCCAGGCCCCCATCTGGGTCAGCAGCCCTGCCCACATGACACTGTTGGTCACAGTGAGCACCTGCTGCCCTGACAGCCCCCGGGACGCCGCCGTGCCCACACACCCTGTGCTGCGCTCATGATCTCACACTAAGCAGATGTGAGATGTTTCTTCTTCCACACGGAGTCCCACCTCCTGTTTGGGGGACTCTGAGGGCGTGGCAACCTAGAGCGGAGACTCAGTGCTGTGACACCAGAGTTGGCCGTTGCGGAGTCTCTGGAAAGAACTGTGGCTTCCCTTGGAAATAAGGTGAAGTGTCTAAGGAGCGAAGACCTGTTATGTGCCCGACTATAACGGGAAGGCACGGGAACAGTGCCCAGAAAACTTGTGGAACACTCAATCCTAAATTATCTTTGGGCAAAACATTCACCATGTGTCACCAACAGCTCCCAGAACTAAGAACAAAGCATCTTCAACAAAATTAAATGTGCTTCCTCGGGGCACCCCTAGCCCAGAGAGAGGGGAGCAGGCCGCCAGCCCCGTCCCCACCACACCCATGTCCCCGCAGCTGCATGTCACCATCCGGGCCGTGGCCTCCACCTGCGGGACCAGGAAGGCATGTGCCCAGGACCCACCTTGCCCCGTCCGAGAAGGTCTTCACCTCACAGCGCCGTGTGCGGGGCTCCCTCCTCAGCGCCAGTCCTCAGCTAGACCATCCACGCCATGTTCATAGCTCCGAGGAAGGAAAACTTGGGGGTTCCCAGACCCCGGCCTTGGGGTAGAAATACCAAAACCCTAAACATCCACTGGAAGTTCTCCTAGGTCTTCTGACCCAAAAATGTACCTTCTGATAACAAAACCCTCGCAGCGGGAGCCTTGCTTTGTTCTCAGGAGAAACCGTCACAGCGGTGATACCCAGAGACGTTCTGCCGCGCACTCCAAGGCTGGAGCCGGCAGACGAGTCGAAGTTTCGATGCCACGTGCTTGGAGGCCCTGGGGTCAGAGCTGGAGGTGGGGCCTGTCCCCCTGTCACTGAGCAGAGACCAGGCTCAGTGGGAAGGGCTCCTCGGGCTCGTGGACAGCGAGGCAGGGCCGATCCAAACCTCCCAGCCCCGTCACCGAGGAAGCCCCAAGCCAGAGGGCAGACCCCCACCTCCCGCTGCCTCTGTGGCGTCTCCAGTGGATCTGCAGCCTGCGCTTCTCTGCCTGCCACACGGCCAGGGCTGACACGCGGTGCTCAGGGCCTGGGCACCGTGACGGGCACCAGGTGAGCATGCATGTGTGCCCAGAGCACCCCACCGACTGTGGAATAGCCTGAAAGCGAGTATTGATTCCCCTGAGAATGTGTGTCTGGGGTGAAATTGTTGACAGTGGCACAGTCATTGGGTCTAGCGTTCTCTCCAATGCCAGGAGAGGTCAAGGCCAGGCCAGGGGTAGGCGGTTGTGGGTGTTGTCGCATGACCTAGAGGAGAGGCCTCCCAACGGCGGAGGGTGTGGACAGACGCTGGTGTCCCAGTAGACAGCTCGGGGATTCTGCTGTGGGTGGTGGCCGGGGTGCTGCTTGGAGACCGGGCTGAGCTCCCGTGCTGAGACAGGGGTCTGGTGGGTGGCCGGGCAGGCTGTGTGCTCCAGCCTTCGGGAGACCGTCCCTGCACGCCAGGGTCCGAGGGTGGGGCTGTGCTGCTCGGAAGCTATCAAGCCCTTTTCACTGCAGCTGATGTCTGGCTCTGTGAGTCGATTTTCTTCCTTTAAACCCATGTGATTAAATCAAGGCCTGCATAATTAGTTATAGATTTCACGACTGGGATTTCAGAGATTGAATTCACTGAGAACATTTGGCAGCAGCATGGGAAGCTGGTGACAAAGTTTCTGCTGCCTGTGGGCACACATCGAGCCTTGCCAGCCTCCTCCTGGGGGAGAGCTTTGCTGTCTCTGAGCTGTAGTAGGTTCTCAGAAAACAGAACCAACAGGACAGATGTATACAGGGTGGGCAAAAGAGGGTTTACATTGTGAGTATGCGAAACAATTTATAAAGTGTTGGCTTGGACCAGGAGGGAGGCTGAGAACACCTGAGACCCGGGGTTGGCAGGCTGGAGACCCAGGAAGACCCAAAGAAGATGTCCCAGTCCAGCACTCAGGCTGGAGGCCCACACTCGAGGGAGGTCAGCCTTTCTCTTCTGTTCAGTCATTCGACTGATTGGACGAGGCCCACCCATACCAGCAGGACGATTGGCTTACTTGGAGCCCAGCAACTCAAACATTAACCTCACTCAGAGGCACCCTCCCAGACAGACCCAGATCGTGTCTGACCAGTGTCTGGGCACCCATGGCCCAGTCAAGTTGACACATGAAATTCACCATGGCCCTCGCTATCTCATGGTCCATGTGTCTGTGGTTTGGGTGGGAAGTCCTGTTCACTAACACACCCCTCAAGCCCAGGCCCTGAGAGAGAACAGATGGCATTTGGGGATCTGTGGGGCACCCTCTGAAGGGCCACCTGAGAGCAGTGGCATGAAGCCTGTCACCTGCCCTAATGCAGGCCCGTAAAACAGATGTGGGCTGAGCCCTGGGTGAGCAGGGGCTTCTGCATCAGGAGCCGATTTCTTGGGAAAGAGCAGGCAGAGTGGACTGAATGTTACGTTGCCCCAATTTGTACACTGAAACCTAACCCCCTCCCTGATAGTATTAAGAGGTGGGGCCTTTGGAAGGTGATTTGGTCATGAGGTTGGAGCCCCCATGACTGGGATTGTAAGTCTCATTAAAGGGCCCCCAGAGAGCTTGCTCCCCTCCTGCCACGGAAGGACACACAACAGACGATGTCTATGACCCAGGAAGCAGCCTCACCAGCCCCCGAATCTGCGGGCCCTGGGATCTTGGACTTCCGGAACCAAGAGAACTAAATATGTGCTGGGTAAGCTGCCAGTCCTGGAGTGTCCTATGGCAACGTTCTGCACCAGGAGTCAGCAAAACCCAGTGGCAATATCAAGCCACGGCTGGACCTTGTCGGGAGCCAGACCTGCCTGGGCTCAGGTCCTTTCGCTTCGCCTTTCTCTTCTGCTGCTGAGAGAGGGGAGGCAAGCACCTGGCAGGGGTGCCCATGGCCTCCGAGGAATCAGCCCCGTCCTTGGTGCCTGTGCCCCTGCCACGCTGCCCAGAATCGTCGTCCAAGGCCCCAGACGGCCATCAGCGCCCACATCTGAGCAACCGCTGCTGTTTTCATGGAGACCCCACTGTGGACTCTTAGAGGAGCTGAAAACAGCCGCATGTGCCAAGGGATAAACATGAAGCTCAGAACATTTTTTCCCCTCTACTTTCTGCACAAATTTGGCATCAAAAAAAGAAGGGATTTGAGTTTTGGATTTGTGCTTATCTGAAAAATAAAAGACCTATGCTCCAATGCCTAGAATAGAAGCTGTAGGGTTCCCCCCCCCCACCCCCTGTTTTCTAAGACTTTATTTTTTAGAGCAGTTTTAGGGTCACAGCAGAATTGAGAAAAAGGTATTAAGATTTCCCACATTCCCCTGTCCCCACTGCACAGCCTCCCCATTATCCATGTCTCACACCATGTGGGAAATTTGTTACTCTGATGGATCGACACAGAGACAACCTTGTCGCCTACAGTCCATGGTTTACTTTAGGGTCACTTCTGGAGTACAACCTGTGGGTGTGGACAAATGTATCAAGTCATGTATCCACCATCACAGTGTCACACAGAATAGCTTCACTGCCCTGCACATCCCCTGTGCTCACCTGTTCATCCCTCTTCCCCCTAACGGTTAGGGGTTAGGGCCTAACCCCTGGCAAACACTGATCTGTTTACTGTCTCCATCGCTTTGCCTTTTCCAGAAGGTAGTTGCAATCATAATACAATATGAAGCCTTTTCAGATTGACTTCTTTCACTTAGTCATGTGCATTTTGGGTTCCTCTGGGTCTTTTCATGGCTCAACAGCCCATTTCTTTTTATTGCTGAACAATATTCCATTGTCTGGGCGGGCCAGGGTTTATTTATCCATTCTCCTGCTGAAGGACATCATGGCTGCTCCCAAGTCTTGGCGACTCTCAGAGCAGCAGGGTCACGCCCTCACCCTCCCTCCTGGGGCCTTGGGATCCTTGGGCTGCAGGCAGCTCCCA
>NW_005878998.1:0-7282 GCF_000147115.1 Myotis lucifugus | reverse complement strand
TCTGGGATGGTTGGGCGGTTCTCATAAGATGCAGGATATTGTGGAACATTGGAATCAAAATGATGTAAGTTCAATTCTTGACCCTGCCTGTAGCTCATCTCTTCTCCTGCAAAATGAGAATGATAACAACAAACAGGTTTGTCAGGAAGGTACATGTTTTAGTGCAAGGATAGGTCCCAGTACATTGTCTGTGCTCCATAAATAGTAGCTTTCGTTAGAGCGATGTGGTGTAGGAGGGGGCAGTTCTGAGGAGGAGCTTCTAATTTTGATCTTTTTAGCCCTCCTCTGAGTCCCTAGATTTTGACCTTCTCTTTGTCTTGACATTTGCCACCTACACACTCTGCCTTTCTGACACCCGATTATAAATTCTCTCTAGCATATCAACTGCCTCCCACCTACACTGTACCCATAGCCATCAGTTCTGGCTCTCCGTGTCCTGCTAACACTCAGTGTTAACAAGGAGGGCTTGTGAGATGTTGTCACAGGGTTTTCAAAGGTACACCTCTCTGCATGCTTGGACATCTTTGGACTTTTCAAACCTGTTTATTTTTAGAATCTGGCATAAGCCTCAGGAAAGTATGACTTTCAATGGGATAAAAAATCATGTATTGGGTCCATAAAATTTTTAAACTTTGGACAAGTTTAAGACACATTTTTGTTAACAGATCATGAAGATGTCGTTCCTGAAACATTATAATTGGAGGGATTATTGGGAGGTGAAAATCAGCCTTTCAAATTATTTATCATATAACTAATTAAAAAAATATTTTAGAGAATATCAAACATTTTTAAAATTATCTCAAATGTATGGTAAAGCTATTGTATATATCTATAATAAAATTCTAATTGATGTTTGCATTGAAAATGGGAATATAAGGTAATATATGACGCTATGTATTTAAGTGTGTAGAAAACAACATTTGTCCCATATGGAAGCTGTACCTTCAAGGAGCTCTGAGTGTGTGTGTGTGTGTGTGTGTGTGTGTGTGTGTGTGTGTGTGTGTGTTGGTGTGCAGAACTGTCTGACAGGAGCAAAGGTGAAAAATGAGTCTCTTCTAGGTTTTTTTTAAAGTCAATGTATTGTGGTATAATTTATATGCGGTGAAGTTCACCATTTTTCTATACAGTTCTATGAAGTTTTGAGTGACGTGAGCATTACCAGAATCAAGAACAGTTCCATCACCTGAAACATGATTTCATGGACCTCTGTGGTCCGTCCTTGTCCTATGCCCAACTGCTAGCAACCCCTTCATCTATTTTCTGTCCCTGTGGTTTTGCCTTTTCCAGAATGTCATAAGTATAAGCTGTGTTTGGCTAGGTTCTTTTTCTTAGCATAATACATTAGTGATTTACACATGCTGTGGGTCTATCCATAGTTTCTTTGTACTGTTGAGTAGAATGGGCCTGGGCATACCCCAGTTTATTAGTATTTACCCAGTTGAAAGACATTTGGATTATTTCCAGTTTTGGGCAATTGTGAATAAAACCTCTATAAACATTCATGTACAGGTTTTTGTATGCATACATTTTCATGCTTCTTGGGTGATGGTCGTTCTGGCTAACATGGTAAGTGCATTTTAACATGATAAGAAGCTGCCACACTGTTTTCCACAGTGTCTGCACCATTTCTGCGTACACCATCAGCAATGTCTGAGAGTTTCAGTTGCTCCACATTCTCGTCAGTATTTGGTTCTGTCGGTTTTTTAAGAAAACATTCTAATAGATATGTAGTAATATGTCTTCATAATTTTAATTTTCATTTCCCTAATGTGATGATGTTGAGCATCTTTTTATATTTTACCATCTGCATATCATCTATGGTAAAATGTTTAAATTTTGCCCATTTTTAATTGGATTGTTTATTTTATTATTGAGTTTGGGAGGAACACATATATATGTAAGTCCCCATCCAAGTCCAAAGGCATAGGAACCAGAAGCACTGATGTCTGGGGATAGAAAAAGAGGTGTCCTGACTAAAGCAGAGAAACCGAATCCCACCCCCTCCACCTTTTCATTCTCTCCTGGCCCTCAATGGATTGGGTGATACCCACACACATGAGTGAGGAGTGAGGGTGATCTTTACTCAGCCTACCTTAATCAATAATCTCTTCTAAAAACACCCTCACAGATACACAGAAATAATGTTTTACCAGCTATCTGGGCAGCCTTTAGCCCAGTCAAGTCAATATGTAAAATTAGCTATCAAAGGCATACTTCTCTGTAACTGTACCATCACTTCTAACATCTGGGTTATCTCTAAGTCTGATTCTAATGATTGCTTTGCTCCTTTACTGGGAATTTTTTCCCTTGAGTTTTTATTTATCAGAAATAAATTTTAGAATAGCATAGACTGAAAATTAACTGTATTTATACATAGAAATAGTACACCTCTTCTCCTAGGCCATTAGTGTTGGGGGAGGAGGAGGACTTCACTTACTCTAGTCAGGAGTTGAGCTGGGTTTGGGGTTTTTGTTGCTATGGTGACCTAAAATTCACCATCAGCTTTAAATTTCTCTGTAATTACTTGGTGCTTAGTAAGTATTTTTTTTAAGTATTTTTTTAATTTTTCAATTAGAGTCAATGTATAATATTATATTTTAAAATATTTTTATTGATTTTTAGAGAGAGAGAAACATTGATGTGACAGCACAGCATTGATTAGCTGCCTCCTTGCATGGCCCCTACTGGGGATCAAGCCCACAACCTGGGTGTGTGCCCTGATCGGCAACCTTTTGGTGCACAGGATGATGCCCAACCAACCGAGTCACACTGGCCAAGGCCATAAAAGAGATAGAAAAAGATATAATACAATGTAATACCATATTATATTAGTTTCAAGTGTTTAGCCCAGTTATTAGACATTTATACAACTTACAAAGTGATCACTCTGATAAATACAGTATCCATCTGACACAGTTATTACAATATTACTGACTATATTCCCTATGCTATAATTTACATCCTCATGACTATTTTGTAACTACCAATTTGTACTTCTTAATCCCTTTACCTTTTTTGTCCATCCCTTCAATCCCCCTCCTATCTGGCAACCATCCGAATGTTCTCTGCATCTAGGAGTCTGCTTCTGTTCTGTTTGTTTATTTTGTTCTTTACATTCCACATTTAACTGACATCAAATGCCATTTGTCTTTCCCTGTCTGGCTTATTTCACTCAGCACAGTACCCTCTAGGTTGTTGCAGATGGCAAAATTTCATTCTTTTTTATGACTGAGACATATTTCATTGTATATATGCACCACTTCTTTACCCATTTGTAGGGCGCAGCTATAGGGTTAAGCCTTGGACTGACCTGTTGGCAAAGCCACAAACAAGTCCCAGCTTAGAGGGCACAGCCCTCTTAGGATAATTAGGTTTGACCTTATGACCTCCCTAGATCCTTCCTAGGTAGTTAATGGGCTGCGGGAGGTGCAGCAAGTGCTGCCAAAACAAGTGAAACACACAAGAACATTGTAACTATGGTGACCACTACCTTGTTTACCTCTGGCTACAAAATAAAGGCTCAGCTTGCCTCTGGATCTCTCTCTGTGGCCTCAGCCAGGCACAGGAAGATCCACCTAGACCCAGCTTATTTTCTTTGTCTGTCATCTCTTCATCCTTCACCACCCTCCCTCAGGCTTGCAGAACCCTTGGCTGAGCTGGCTCAGCACACCCATTCATCTATTGATGGACACTTAGGTTACTTCCATATCATGGCTATTGTGAATAATACTGCAATGAACATATGAATGCATGTCTTTTCAATTTAGTGTTTTGGGTTTCTTCAGATAAATACCCAGAAGGGGAATTGCTGGTTCCTTTTTTTGTCTCTTGTTATAGTCTATTTTATCTGGTATAAATATTGTTACCCTACCTTTTTGTGTTTCCATTTTCATGAAATATCTTTTTCTATCCCTTTACTTTCATCCTGTGTGTGTCTTTCACTCTGAAGAGAGTATTGTAGACAGTATATGTGAAGGTCTTCTTTTATCCATTCTGTCACTGTGTGTCTTTTGATTGGAACATTTAATCCATTTGCATTTAAAGTAATTGTTGATAGATACTAGTATGTATTTATTGTCATTTTATAATTATCTTTTATTTCTTCTTCTTAAAGATCTTTTAACATTTCTTGTAATACTGGTTTGGTGGTGATGAACTCCTTTCACTTTTTCTTTTCTGGGAAGCTCTTTGTCCTTTGATTCTAAATGATAGCTTTGCTGGGTAGAGTAATCTTGATTGTAAGTCGTTGCTTTTCATCACTTTGAGTATTTCATGCCTATCCCTTCTGACTTGCAAAGTTTCTGTCGAGAAATCAGCTGACAGCCTTATGGGAGCTCCCTTGTAGCTAACTGTTTTTCTCTTGCTGCTTTTAAGATTATCCCTTTGTCTTTAACCTGTAGCATTTTAATTATGTTGTGTCTTGGTGTAGGCCTCTTTGGGTTAATCTTGTTTGAGACTCTGTGTTTCCTGGACTCGTATGTTTATTTTCTTCACCAGGTTAGGGGAGTTTTCTTTTATTATTTTTCCAAATAGGTTTTCAAGTCCTTGCTCTCTCTCTTCTCCTTCTGCAGCCCCATGAAACGAATGTTGGTAGATTTGAATTTGTCTCAAAGGCTCCTTTTAGACTTTTTTTCTTTTTGCTGTTCTGACTGGGTGTTTTCTGCTTCCTTATCTTTCAATATACTTTACTATTGATTCCCTGTAATATATTCTTTATTTCATTTCTGACTTTTAAAATGTTTTCTATTAGTGGGTTTTTAAATTCTATTTGTTGAAGTTCTCACTAAATTCATCTACCCTTCCCGAAGTTCATGGAGCATCCATATAACCAGTGTTTTAAACTCTGCATCCGGTAGATTTCTTGCCTCCATTTTGTTTAGGCTCTTTTTTTCTAGAGTTTTTTTTCTGTTCTTTCATTTGGGACATGTGTCTTTGTCTCCTCATTTTGGCTGCCTCCCTGTTTTTGTTTCTATGAATTAGGTAGAGCTGCTACATTTCCTAGTCTTGGCAGAGTGGCTTTATGTAGTAGGTGTCCTATAGGGCCCAGTGGCACAGCCTCCCCACTCATCATGTGTCCTCCATGTGGGCTCTGTGCACCCTCCTGGTTTAACTGAGCTTTTATTGCTACTTGTCCATTCATGAGTGGGGTACAAGCCACTGTGTGAGGGCTGACCACACAGAGTGGACTTTTCCCCACCAGGCTCTGGTGCCTACCAAGATTTCCCTTTGGGTGTGCCACTTGTGGAGCTGAGTTGGACTCTGGTGTGGTCTTTATCCAACTACCAGGTGTGTTGGTTCTGGGACCTCTTGGGTGGGTTCTAGGACTTCTTGGGAGGGAATCCAGTACATGTCAATGTCAGGTGCTTCCTATGACTGGTCCTGAGCTACTTGTTTGGAGCTATAAAGGCAGTTTGAGGGGCTGCCTCTGCTGGGCCTGGTGCGTGTGGCTGGGGCCAGCTTCCACTAGCACCAAGCCCTGGGGCAGGTCAGGAAAAGGTCCAAGTCACCCCAAGATTCAGCTTCACCTTCTAGCTGCATGTTAGGCTCAGTCACCAAAAGAGCATTAGGCAGCGCATGAGTTGTATGAGGTAGTTTCTCAGTGAGTCACCAAGTGGGGTGAATGGTGTTCACCATGTTAATACAGATTCAAACTCAATGCCAGTGCTGCGTCTGAGGGCACTCAGCAGAAGTCTCGGGATACAGTGAGGCCATCGCCACTGGCCAGGGGCCTGCAAACCTTTGTGGTGAAGTAGCACCTCAGGGAGCCATCAGGATGAGGCCAGCAGAGTTCATCAGGCTAAAATAGACCGATATTTGGTCATATGGAGGGAGGGCTCTGCACAGGAATGGTGGTGCCAGCCTGCAAAGGAATAATGGTCCTTGCTTTGGGGCCACACAACTCAGACTCTGCCACCCCCTGAGTATGCCTGGACCTCCTCGAGGACCTTCCTAGGAAATCTGCACCATGGGTTCTGGCTGGCAGCCAGCTGAATTCTCTGCAGGGCTAGAGCTTGGCAGGGGAGGGCCACAGGGAATCAGAGGAATGGGGCTAATGGATTTCCTGTGGGGCTGGCACCAGTCAGGCATGAGGCATAAAAATGGTCTTCACCCTAGAGCCACACAACTCAGTCTTTCCCTATTCATCTCTGACACCCCACGTCTGCTTGAACCTCCTTAAGAGACCTCCAAGAAAGTCTGTTCTATGGACCTAGGCTGGTGGCAGCCAGCACACTCCTCCACATGGCACAAGCTTGGCAGGGCAAGGCAGGGCTGGGCCACAGGGAGGGGGAGGGTGGGTCTAGTGCATTCCCTTAGGCTGACACCGTATTGAGGGGAGTGCTCAATCCAGGAAAGATGGCATCTGTGGGTGATGTGGGTGAGGAGCTCAGCACAGGGTCCTTGACCGCTGTCCCCTTCACCTTCTCCCCAAAGCCACACCTTCTCTCTGAGCCACCTTCCCTCTGCTGAAGCCCAGGGTGAATGGCCGCAAATAAGGTTTTGTGTGCTGGCCCTTTAAGAGAGGGCCCTTGAGTTTCTAGCAGACTGCTGTCTCTCCCTGGAGGACAGAATCCCTGCTGATTTTCACAGCCTGATGTTATGTGGGCTCCTCTTCCCTGTTCTGGTGCTTCAGTCTGGGGAGCCCATGTTCCCCAGGGGCTGAGAGTAAATGGGGTTGAGATCCCACGTTCATCAGGGGGCACATTTGCATCTGAGATAGCTCTCCAGATTCTCAACCACCGCACATGCATATGGGGCCAGCTCATTTTGCATCTCTGCCCTTCCTACCAGTCTCAATGTGGCTTCTTCTGTAAATCCGTGGTTCAAAGACTCTGTTCATCTAGTTTTCAGTTAGTTATTCCGGCTGATTTGTTATGTAATTTAATTGTTTAAGTTGTAGTTAATTTGCAATTTAGTTCTATAATTCCAGTTTGGTCCTGGAGGAGGTGGGTGCAGCTTCCACCTACTCCACTGCCATCTCCTCTATTTTTTTTTAAATATATTTTTATTTTATTGATTTTTTTACAGGGAAGAGGGGAGAGGGATAGAGAGTTAGAAACATCGATGAGAAACATCCATCAGCTGCCTCCTGCACGCCCCCTACTGGGGATGTGCCGCAACCAAGGTACATGCCCTTGACCGGAATCGAACCTGGGACCCTTCAGTCCGCAGGCCGACGCTCTATCCACTGAGCCAAACTGGTTAGGGCTGCCATCTCCTCTAATTCTTTTATTTCTTCTTCCACACGGATTCTGTTGTTATATTTTTTTGAAAATATTTCTTT
>NW_005878997.1:0-7283 GCF_000147115.1 Myotis lucifugus | reverse complement strand
CATGCTGCCATACATTTTTCCTTCAGCATTAACACTTTTTAGATTTTCTCTTCTTCAAAGCTAAGGTAGGTGAGTCTTACTAAATGTTTGCCACTACTTAACATAGAAACACTACTTTCTAAATTTCTGTAACAGTTGACATGCTGCTGAAACAAAATGTGGAGTGTTTTGAGTCCGAGTATGTTATCTTGCGAAAGAAATGAAGTCGCCAAAGTTTATTGAGAGAAGTCAGTCCTGCTTTCTTCCATGTTAAAGTCAGGAGTGGTTCAGCATCCAAGTGAATTAAAGTCTCACTTTATGAAGTCCACAAGACCATAAGCCCCGGGGGCACAGGATGTGCTCCCCTGCCACAGGAACGTCAGAAACCCATTGTGTGCCAGGGAGAGAGCGTGAGAGAGGAATTGTGTGCTTTTTAATCTAGAGGCAGATACATGCCTTGTTAGCTCCTGATTGATCCTTTCAAAGAATTCTCCCTTAATAACATTCTTGGGATTGGCTGTACTCCTCACTGTCTTGTGATTGGTTATCTACAATCTGCCTGTTTTAGCAACATTCATACATTTTAAAGTTTGTCTCCTACTGTTCCCTTTTCCACCCTCACCCCCGACCCACTTAGGGTGCTGTAGTAACTCTGACTAGCGGGGTTCCACTTCCACTTCCTCCTCCCCCTACCCCAAACCACCCCCTGCCCCCATGGTCCTGGTCCCTGACTACCTAGCTTCCTTTTGTCTCCTCACTGCCTACCAGGTTCTTCATGTCAATAATGCATATTTTCCATATTTGTTACAACTTCTGTAAACAGGTATATTCACAATAATGCTGTATAATAAACCACCCAGAGACCTGTATGTTGCAAGTATAAACACAAATTTCTTTCACATGTCTTTCTCATTCAGCTGCTTAAATAGCAATGATTTGTTATTTCTTATGGTTCCATGGCTTGCCTGAGGCGTTTCTCCTGGTTTTCTCTGGGCTCAATGATGCTATTGGATAGACTATCAGCCTTGGGCAAACTACGGCCCACGGGCCAGATCCGGCCCCTTTGAAATGAATAAAACTAAAAAAAAAAAAAAAGACCATACCCTTTTATGTAATGATGTTTTCTTTGAATTTATATTAGTTCACACAAACACTCCATCCATGCTTTTGTTCCGGCCCTCCGGTCCAGTTTAAGAACCCATTGTGGCCCTCGAGTCAAAAAGTTTGCCCACCCCTGGACTAGGTTCTGGACTCGGTAGGAACAGCTGGGACAGCTGGGCCTCTCATTTATCTTCACAGTGTGACAAATTTAGGGTAGCATTCTGAGAGAGCAAAAGTGGGGGCTTTATGATTCATTAAAACCTAGTTTTACCATTTCTATCTTATGTTACTGCTGACAGGAAGTAAAAAAAGAGAGCTAAGAATTTTTGAGGAAAAGTGTGAACAGAAAAAAAATTGATTTAATAAAAAATCAGGAGATAATATTTGAGCTTTCTAATCACACTAAGCATAATATAACCTGAGAAATTATTTATTTTTGTTTTTATTTTACATGTAACTTAAACATTACATGAAAATATCAGTTTCTTATATACAGGAAATATTAAATAATCAGTACATTCTACTAATTTCAAATACCATTGCTTTAGGATTATTTACATTTTCTCAAATCAATGTATTTCTTATTTTTACTAGAAGTGACTATGAGAAGTGACTAATGGCACAGTTTGTCTTTAAATTTTCATTATTATTGCTGTTGACAAATTTAGCTCCACCTATATAGTTTATAAATAAAGGCCATTTGTTTCTACACACACACACACACACACACACACACACACACACACACACATATATATATATATATTTTTCATCACCATTTATCCCCCATATACCTCTTCCACCTCCCTCAGCCCCTCCCCCAAGTAGTCACTACACTATTATCCAGGTCCATGAATTCTTCCTCTTTTTTTTTTCTTCTTTGCTCAATCCCTTCACACCCCCCAACTCCTTCCACCACCATCAGCAGAGGTCATCAGAAATGAAGGAGGAGAAGTAATAACCGACACCAAAGAAATACAAAGGATTGTAAGAAAATATAGCAACTATATGCCAACAAATTGCACAATCTGGACGAAATAGATAAATTCCTAGAAACATGCAATCTACAAAACAAAATTAGAAAGTCAGGGAATCTGAATAGACAGATCACAACTAGTGAAACTAAAGCAGCAATAAAAGAAAAACCTCTCTAAAAATAAAAACCCTGGAAGATGCTTTACAGGTGAATTTTACCCAACATTCAAAGAATTAACACCTATCCTCAAACTATTTAAAAATTCAAGAGGAAGGAAGACTCCCAAGCTCATTTTATGGGGCCAGCATTATTCTCATTCCAAAACCAGATAAAGACATTACAAAAAAAAGAAAATTATAGGCCATTATCTCTGATGAACATAGATGCTAAAATCCTCAACAAAATAGTAGCAAACAAAATACAGCAATTCAGTAAAAAGATCATATACCATTTTTTTACATATTTTTTAGGGTGATTTATATACTCTTTGAGTTATGTGTACATAATATCTTCCCACATATTAGACTAAATTATGCAATTTCTTAAAAGTTATTATTTTTCACTTGGAAGAATCTAATATATAGAACTTAGCTATACTCCAACGAAAGATGTAGTCATAGAACTATTTAATTTAGCAGAATATTATGTAGTGCATAAATCTCAGCAAGGGTTAAATTTTCCATAAGGAAACATTTAATCCCAATGATAATGTGGTTACATATTTATAACATTAATAGATGGCTCTAAAATGTAATGAAGTTCTTATAATGATTAAACCAGATGCAATTCTTTATCTAATTAAAAATCAGAATAAGTATTAGGACAAATAGATATGAATAAACTTGTTAGTGGAAATCTGACTGCATAAAACAGCAAGAAAGAAATATATCATTAAAATATATTTTATAATTTGTTTTTTTTAATCCTCACCCGAGGATATTTTTCCATTGAGATATATATATATATATATATATATATATATATATATATATATAATTTTTTTATTTTTTTATTTTTTTATTTTTTTAAGGGAGAGTGGAAGAGACAGGGAAAGATAGAGAGAAACATCCATGTGAGAGAAACACACTGATTGGTTGCCTCCTGCACATGCCCGGACTAGGGCCTGGGCTGGGAAGAGCCTGCAACCAAGGTACGTGCCCCTTTTTTTTAAAAAAAATAGATATATATATACATATTTATTAATTTCAGAGAGAGGAAAGGAGAGGGAGAGAGAGATAGAAACATCAGGAATGAGAGATAAACATGGATTAGCTGCCTTCTGCAGGCCACTAACTGGGTATGGAGCCTGTAACCCAGGCATGTGCCCTTTGATCAGAATCAAACTGGGACCCTTTGCTCTATCCACTGAGCCAAATCAACTAGGGCTGTTTTATACTTTTAAAATAAGTTTATTTCAGGTCATTGAGGATGTCAACAAAGTGTGATACTCTCTTTTAAATAAATAATTGAATCATTATAAATAATGTGTGTGGGGTTTTTTGGTTATTTTTTGTTTGCCTAATTTATTTTTTCTGTTAAAAAGTTTTTCTGTTAAAATGCCTCAAGCATTATTTTTTTTTTCCTTTGAAAACTCACTGCAAGAGTATTTGATGACAGAGAGCTGATAAACTAGCTTTACAAGTGGGCCATAAGCCAATTCTGCTGCAGATGCTCTGTATTCAGACCTTCTAACTATTATACTTTGACATCACTTAATATCTACTTGGTTTATTACTTACAACTTCTATACTTTACTAGTAGATTCCTCATCTGAAAATAGTTTGCTATCTTTTTAAAATATCTGTAATGAGGATGAATATATTCATACACAATATACTTCTTAGGGCACTGCCTTGACCTAGTAGTATTCATTGTCAACTGTTATTATTAGGTTTGGTCAATATATGATAAGGGCTCATTTACAGATATTTCCACAGGAAAGGGTTTATCCTGCATAGTATTTTAATTTTATACTGAGCTTGGAAATATGCTTAAGCTTTTTAGATATGGCCCTAAGAAATATACCTATTTTAGTTCCTACTATTCTGATATGCTACAACTCAACATAGATTAAATGAACACTGTTTGAAATACTGAGTAATTTGTAATTGAATGCTTTTACACCAGTGTTTTTATTATTATTTTAAAGAAACCTTTTTTGCTAAAAAGTTTTCAGCACTTGAAAAGCATCACTATATTGTTATTATATCTCTAAGAGGGAAATGGGGGAAAGGCACTCTCTCTTGTTGTTGTTGTTGTTAATCCTCACTGAGGATATTTTTCCATTGATTTTTAGAGAGAATGGAAGGGAGGGAGGGAGACACAGAGAGAGAGAAATATCGATGTGAGACACATTGATTGGTTGCTTCCTACACACACCACAACCCGGGCCTGAGATCAAGCCTGCAACTGAGGTATGTACCCTTGAAAGGAATGGAACCTGGGACGCTTCAGTTTGCAGGCAAATGCTCTATCCACAAGCCAAACCAGTTAGGGCAGCACTATTCTGATTTTGAAAATAATAACCATTTCTTAAAAGGTCTGGAATTTCAGTTAATTTTTCCACATTTTATTTGGAAAAGTCATTAAAACTATTTCTAAGATTTTATTAAATATAATAGGAAAAGAAACAACAATAACTGGCTACAACATTAAAATATACAGAGCTTCAACATACATTAATTATTTAGATAGGCTCCCCACCCCACCCCCCAAATTCTGGTATATTACTTGTTGTGGTCTGAATGTTTGTATCTTCCCCAAAAGGCATATGTTGAGATCCCAATCCTTAAATGCAATGGTATTAGGAAGTGGGGCCTTGGGAGATGCTTACATCTTGAAGGTGCTCATGAATGGGACTAGTGCTAATAAAAGAGACTACACAGAGATCCTTACTTGCATTCTGAGAGGAAACAGCTAAAAGATGGCCATCTATAAGCCAGCCAGCCAACCCCAAACACTGAATCTACTGCCACCTTGATCTTGAACTTCCTAGTCTCTAAAACTGTGAGAAGTAAATTCCTGTGGTTAATAAGCTACCCAGTCCGTGGTATTTTGTTACAGTGGTGCAAACTGACTATGACATGACTGAACACTTACAGGAGTTATTATGGTAATA
This sequence comes from Myotis lucifugus, assembly GCF_000147115.1. Taxonomy (NCBI): domain Eukaryota; kingdom Metazoa; phylum Chordata; class Mammalia; order Chiroptera; family Vespertilionidae; genus Myotis; species Myotis lucifugus. Next base: position 2,109 of record NW_005878997.1, on the reverse strand, counting down.
CCTTCTTCCTAAGGCATTAATGGTGATCTTCATTTTTCAGGAATATGAATTATAATTTAAGGTTTTTCTGAGGCCACATAAAGACTAAATAGCCTCTATTTTGAGAGCAATAACACTTTTGTACAAAAAGAAGGAAAGTGTATTAGGGACTGAACTAGATTTTATGTGTTACAACCCTTAATGTTCATAACTTTGTAAGATATTATCAATATTTCTTAAATGCAAACACACAAACAGAAGTTCAGCGGTCAAGTATCTTGTCCAAGGACATTCAGTTAGAAAATAGCAAAACAACCCTAGCCAGTTTGGCTCAATGAATAGAGCGTGGGCCTGAGGACTGAAGGGTCCTGCGTTAGATTCTGGTCAAGGGCATGTACCTTGGTTGCAGGCTCCTCCCCGGCTCAAGCTTTGGTCAGTTCCTGCAGGGGGCAACCAATACATGTGTTTCTCTCACATTGATTTTTCTCTGTATCTTTCCCTCTCTCTTCCACTCTCTCTAAAAATCAATGGAAAAATGTCCTCAGGTGAGGATTTAAAAAAAAATAGAAATAAAATAAAATAGGAAAACATGTCTTCACTGCTCTAAGTCTCCTATTTCTGTGTTTCATAAATTATTTTCTTTAAAGACATACATATATATTTAATTTATATATTTAAGTCATATTGCATTTTATTTAATTTGATAAACTCTGAGGCTTGATATTTCTAAAACTAACTATTAAAGTGGAATTGTTTCCCTTGTAAATCAGCACAAATTAAATCCATTAAATAATGGTTTACTTATTACCCTCCTATCAAATAGCAGAGCTCTGAAAATAAGAAATGCAGAAAAATCAATGATGCTTCTTAGAGAGAGTTACTATAAAGTTTTGTGTTGTAATATATTCCTAATAGAATAAGTAGAGTGATTAATAGAATGAGGTTTTTGACAGTCACAATGGCAAATAAGAGTAAGACTGAGGGTATGGGTACACCAGAAATGTATAGCATAGATTAAAACTCTCAGATAATCATTTATTACAGTTATATAAATTAACTTATTCAGTGAAGTAAATATTATATATATATATATATATATATATATATATATATATATACTATGTTAGATATAAAATTAAATAAAAAGGATAAATATATTGTATTTGGTAGAATTCTAATAGACAACTGAAAAAACACATTTTAACTTCAATAAAAAATTTTAAAAAATTCCATTTTCAACTGAGCAGGAAGAAAAAAAAACAACACCTACTTATGTCCACCAGATGGTGGTATTGTAACACTGTATCATTTCAAACAGTTTAGCTTAAGACAAAAATTCTCAATAGGTAGATGTCTATTTTATTTTTTCCCCTGAAAACCAGAGAGGGAAATAATTTTAACTTTATATAATTTACTTATTTACCTTCACATTTCATACTTTTTTTGTAAATGTCTTCCATGATATTATTAATTGAATTGAAAAACATTTAAAATCAGCAAAGAGTTAAGAGATACAAACACACACAAAGATTTAAATGTCCTGAATGACTGACTCTCTCAGAAAAAGTAATTGAAATTCCAGATAGAATGTAAAAATATTAAATATATTGAAGGGCTAACATTATAATAAGTATTTTACTTTGGCTAAAATGTAAAGGAAGAACTTAAAAGATAGGTAAGTGCAAAACTTTCTTGAACTCAAGAATCACTATACTCTCTGGAAGCTCTAATTTTCACTTTCCTGCCTTATGGGATTGGGTGACAGCAGATAATGACTAAGTCTACCCAGAGATAAAGAGAGCTATGAAACATCCCCCTCTCACCATAAAAAGGTAGACATTTTCCATCTTATAAGTCTGAACAAAAAATAATCTGCCCTGAATAAGAGAGAGCAATATATAGCCAGGGGCCGTCACATCTAAATGGACGACCAAACAGGCTGTGTGGGGCAACCAGGCCAGCAGGGGGGTTAGTGAGGGATGACCAAACGACTGAGAAGCAGGCTGCGTGGGGCAACCAGGCCAGGGGGGGGTGGTAGTAAGGGCAACCATGCTGGTGGGGGGGGGGGCAGTTAGGGCCATCAGTTCAGCAGGACAGAGGTGGGTTAAGGGTGGATCAGACTGACAGGGG